>NW_008658070.1:6369-13649 GCF_000695815.1 Acanthisitta chloris | reverse complement strand
CTGGAGACCAAGTGCCAGGCAGGAAAACTCCTGGAGCAGATCCTGGTGGCAGAAAACAGGTGAGTCTACAAAGAGCTCCCCCAACACCTATCAGGCACAGCCCTCCCCACCGCCCCAGGCACCAGCAGCTCTTTCATAGAGTCACAGAACGGTTTGGGTTGGAAGGAACCTTAAAGACCATCTCATTCCAATCCCACTGCCATGGTCAGGGACACACCTTCCACTAGACCAGCTTCCTCCAAGTGCCATCCAACCTGCCTCCATCCATCCCACTCACACCCCCCAAATTTCCCTTCTCTGGGTGCTCCCAGTGCATCAAACTCCCTCAGCTCCACACTGCATTCCCCCCCACCCAGCACTTGTGCAGAGGGTCCTGATTCACTGCTCACACCCAGGGAATGGCATGACCTGCTCCCTTCCCCCATAGCTGAAGGGAGGAGGACCAGACCCAGCTCAGGGGTGCTGGTGAGGATTGGGGTTGTCCTTGTGAGCCCCATCACCCTGGGGCCACTCTTCATGTTGAGCTGAGTCAGTTTGGTTGGCTCAGAGTGTCTGACCCCAAGGACAAGACGTGACTTCCCCTTAGCCATAACCACAGCATGAGGAGGAGGACAAAGCCGGTTGCCAGAGACTTCCTGCTGCTGATCAGGGCTGTTTTTTTTTGGAATAAAGCCATAAAGAGTGGGCCAGCTGGTCACTAGCCCTTGGAGCCTCCCAGCCCATGGCCCCTAGCTCAGACATATGCTGCTCTCCAGGACAGGTGAGAGGTGCTGAGCTGGCTCTGCTGGAGCATCAGCACTGGTGGGTGGGGTGGGAGTGTGTACCTGCATGTGTGTGTGTACAAGTGTGTGTAAAAAGGTGCTTGTGCACACGTGACACCTGACATATTGAAATGCACAGCACTGCTGATGCAGCACCCACACACAGCTCACCCTTCCAGCACCCCAAACACACTCTGTCAGCTCCACTCTCCCTTGGCGCACCCCAGCCCAGCCACCCCAGCCAAGGCTCTGGGAAGCATGCGGAGGAAGTTTGGCCAAAGACTTGCTCCAGCTTCATGGGTGATGTCTCCTGCTGTAAAGTTGTGGACTCCCATCCTGGGCCTCATTGCATGCACTAGTAGGCAAAAATAAGCACCAGCTAAATCAGGAAAGCCCATTAGGGTGGAATTTAATCCCAGGAAGCATCGCTGGCACAGTCTGCATTCAGCACTCTGCTTCCTGGCAAGAGAAAGCATTTGCTGGAGTTGCTGTCTCTGCTCCAGGAGAAGTTCATGGGCCCCCCCAGGCCTCTTGTTCCCTGCAGCCCAACCCACCATCAAACCCTGAGCGATGCCAGAGAGCTGTGGGGTCCCTCCTTGGGCCCAAGCCTCTGGCTTACAGACCAGCATCTGTGTGCAGCAGTGCTGCTTAGCCAGGAGCTGGGCTGGTTCTGGCTCCATCTGCAGCTGCAGGGAGCTGGGGACCTGTGGAGCTGTGTTTCTCATCCAGCTCCATGGCCGAGTCCAGGCTCAGAGCCAGACCCAGGCTGAGGGCTTTTTTTTTTTTCCCAGAGCTGTCCACAGCATTTCCTGTCAAACCCACCCCAAGGTCAGTGTGAGCCCTGCAGGTCACGAGTTTCCCAGAAATGCTCTTCCTGCCTGCCAGCACAGAGGCTGGTGTGCCATCACCCCACCATCGCTGGGGCCAAGTATGTCACTGCCCTCAGGAGCAGCAAGTGCTGCCTCACGAATGGAGCAGCTGCATCACAGCACCAAAAGGGTCATTGCTAAGGGCACTGGCACAGGTTGCCCAGAGAAGCTGTGGCTGCCCCATTCCTGGAAATGTTCAAGTCCAGGTTGGACAGGGCTTGGAGCAGCCTAGTCTAGTAAAGGTGACCCTGCCCATGGCAGGAGGATTCGAACAAAATGAGCTTTAAGGTCCCTTCCAACCCAAACCATTCTATGATCCTATGTTTTCTCCCTTCCTCACTGTGCTCTCAGGGTGCAGCCCCATTCAGATGTGGTTTTAAGACCATCCTTGCAGCACAAGGCTCCCAATGTCAGCTGTGGCTGAACAGCAGCTGGTGGCCTTTGACCACCTGCCCCCAGGCTCTTGCTGTCCTCTTCTAAGAGAGCACAGGACTGAGGAAACAGCTTTCCTCCAGCTGCCATTCCAGGACAGCCAGACCCCCCATCTCTCCCTCGCCCCTGTTGATAGGACTGCATGGTTGCTCATCCAGGTGTGAAAGCCCTGACCTGACAGCAGTGCTTAGGGGCAAACAAGTTTCACCCACAAACTTGAAGTAGGTCACACACCCCCAGCAATGTTGACTCAGCAGATCCGTTTCTAGCCTGGCACTAACCTACCCTACCCTGTTAATTGCTACATGCATCCTACCTTGAGCATGAGAGCATCCAGCGAGGTGGTCCTGGGCTCTGCACCCCATATCCTATCCCATCACAAGCTCTTTCATCAGACCCAGGCAGGTTCTTCCATCATCAGCCTGTTGCATCTCACATTACGTATCTGGCAGCTGTGTCCCACAGGCAAATATCTGTCTATCCCGGGGCAAATGCCACCACAGCCTGGGGGATTTCACACACCAGTTGCTGTTCTCACTCCTTGCAGGTCTGTCTGCTCTTTACCTGCTTATACCTCTCCTTCCCACAGGGATCGGATCGCTCGGATCGGTCTGGGAGTGATTCTGAACTTAGCCAAGGAGCGAGATGTTCCCCAGCTGGCGCAGAGCATCTCTGGAATCCTGGAGCACATGTTCAAACACACCGAGGAGACCTGTTTCCAGCTTATCTCTGATGGGGGCCTGGATGCCATCCTCTACTGGTGCCGCTGGACGGACCCCATTGTGCTGCGTCACTGCGCCATGGCCTTGGCCAACTGTGCCATGTATGGAGGGCAGGCCAACCAGCGCCTGATGATTGAGAAGAAAGCAGCAGAATGGCTCTTCCCACTGGTGTTCTCAAAAGACGACGAACTCATCCGGCTGCACGCGTGCCTGGCCATCACGGTGCTGGCCACCAACAAGGAAATCGAGAAGGAGGTGGAGCGCTCAGGGACTCTGGCTCTGGTGGAGCCCTTCATCGCCTCACTGGACCCAGAGCAGTTTGCCTGCGAGATGCTGGGCAGCAGTGACAACATCCAGGGACGGACAGCAGAGGACCTGCAGCGGTTGGTGCCCTTGCTGGACAGCTCACGGCTGGAAGCCCAGTGCATCGCTGCCTTCTATCTCTGCACCGAGGCTGCCATCAAAGCCAGGCAGAAGAAAACACAGGTAAAGGGTATGTTGGCCTGGAGAAAGGTGATGCCAAAGGGCAAGGTGGCCACAATGGCATCTTGGTGTCTTTTGCTCCCCTATGAGTTCGTCTAGCACCCTGATCCTTGCCTGGCACAGGACAGGCTGTGAGGAGGAAGAGGGAAACAAAGTGATGTCTCCTCCTTTCATGTTCCCAGATTTTCAGTGAGATTGGAGCTACGCAGAGCCTGAAGAGGATAGTGTGCTACTCTACTAGCAGCACCACCTCCTCCCTGGCCAAAAAGGTGCTGCGCATGATAGGAGAGGAGGTTCCTCGGCGCATCCTGCCCACAGTTCCCAACTGGAAGTCCCGCGAGGTGCAGACATGGCTGCAGCAGATTGGATTCAACAAATACTGCCAGAGATTCCTGGTAGGGCTCTGTGCTGGGGGAGGGACACACAGATGGGCCCTTCTGCCCCATCCTGCAGTAGAGGTGTAAACATCTCACCCAACAGATTTTCCTGGGACCTTTCCAGCCTGGATTTCTGTTGGCAGGATCACCAGGTGGATGGGGACATTCTCCTGAGGCTGACAGAGCAGGAGCTGCAAGAGGATTTGGGGATGGACTCCAGCATCACTCGGAAAAGGTAGGACTGCCACCAAGGCATGCCAGACTCTCTCATGGCCATCACCATGGTGGCAAAGCTAGGGACAAGGTCTCTCCCTTCTTGCATAAACAAGAGCAGAGATCCTCCGGATGCAAAACCTGGACTGCCAGGTTTTTTCCAGTCCCAGAGGGATTCCTGCAATGGGGTCAATGCACAGGAGAGGTGTGGGATGGGGAAAAACCACCTATGGTACAGGGCAGGTAGAGTCCTGCAAGTTACCCAGAAAGACGGGAGCTTACCTAATATTCTTCTCCCTTAGCTGAGCTCCTCACATCTCCATATCCCAAGGCCTGACACTCCCACAGTCATGCAGATGTTCTTCTCTTTTCCATTTCTGTCTCTCATCCTTCACCACAGCATGGAGCTGCACTCTCTCCTGAGCAGACATAAGATGTACTACCACATGTCCCTGGGTTCTGCCTGATCCCTCAGCCTCCCCTCCAATTCTACACTGTCATTTGTTCCTCCACCAGGTTTTTCCGGGAGCTGACAGAGCTCAAGACCTTCGCCAACTATTCCACCTGTGACCGCAGCAACCTGGCTGACTGGCTGGGTGGCATCGACCCCAAGTTCCGGCAGTACACCTACAACCTGCTGATCTGTGGCATCAACCGCAACTTCCTGCACCGGGTGACGGAGCAACAGCTGCAGGAGGACTGTCACATCCACACAGGCTTCCACCGCGTCCGCATCCTCACCGCAGCCAGGGGTGCGGGTCCCACCGCTGTGGGCAGGGGCTGGGATGAGCATCAAGGGGTGTTTGGGATGAGCTGTTGGGTGTTTTTAACTTTTGGTTGCTGTTTGCTCTGCCTAGAAACGCTTCACTCCCCTATAACGCTGCAAACCACATCCGATGGGACTGATGTGTTCATCAGCTACCGCAGGAGCACCGGGTCACAGCTGGCCAGGTGAGTCCTGCTGGCAATAGGATGGTGCTGGGCTGAAGCCCAGAGTGAAGGAGGGTGATCAGTTGTGGGGAAAATGTGGAATGGGGAGGAGAGAGAGGCTGCCAAAAGCTGCAGTTAAATGGGCAAAGCACGTGCCATAAGCTGCATGGTGGACAGGCTAATTCCCAGATCTGCCACTGCCACCCTGTCCCTCTGTGACACCAACTTGCCCTTTCCTTATGCTGTGCCCATAGGGTTGTAGGGGATTGCAGCAAGGAGTTAGTATCAGCTCCCTGTGTTCTCTGCATGTGCCCAGACAGCTGTAAGCAAGCTGGGCTGGAGCTGGCATCCCAAGGATCGTGTCATTCCCTGCGGGAGCCTCTTTGTTGTTCCTCTGTCTCGTCACATCTTGGTCAACATGTTGGGAGAGCACATGAAACTTCTCCTCATGGTGCTCTCCCCTCTTGCCACCAGCCTGCTGAAGGTCCATCTGCAGCTCCATGGCTTCAGCGTGTTCATTGATGTGGAGAAGCTGGAGGCAGGGAAGTTTGAGGACAAGTTGATCCAGAGTGTCCTGAGTGCCCGGAATTTTGTTCTGGTCCTCTCCCCAAATGCACTGGATAAATGCATGGAAGACCCTGAGTGCAAGGACTGGGTGCACAAGGTAGGAGATGTCATCAGGTGGGATCTGGGTGGATGTTGGAGTGGGAAGAGGTTGGTGATGGGATGACACAGGTCACAGCCTGAGCACCTGCATGTTCCTGCAGGAGATTGTGACAGCACTGAACTCTGGAAAGAACATTGTACCTGTTACAGACCATTTTGAGTGGCCAGACCCAGAAACACTTCCCAAGGACATGAGGGCTGTCCTGAAATTTAATGGTATCATGTAAGTAGAAGCCACCTATGCCATGAGGTTCCTTGACACCTGGAGAGAATAACTTGCATAAGCAGTAGCAAAGAGCACAAGGACATTGGGCAAGGGACAGATGAGGGAGGCAGGTCAAAGGGGCGGTGAGTCACTTCAGGTACTTCAGAGCATGCAGGGAGCAAAGGTTCCCACCACATCCCTGCTACTGGTCTTGTCCTTGGGACTCCTCCAGGTGACAGAGCTCCCCACGTTATCACTGCCAGAAGGACACCCATCCCTGTGCCCCCAGCCCTCCAGGCAGGAGGGATGCTGCCTGGTTTCACAGCTCACCTGGGTTCCTTTCCCCTCCTGCTTCCCCTTCGTGCATCCCAGCCTGCTCACAGCCATCCAGCCTCGCAGGGCATCTTGCAGCATCCAGTGTTGCTCTGTTTTCCACAGGGAAAATGTGAGCTTCTAGAAAGCTGGGGTGGAGGAAGTGGGTCTTTGGCTCCTGGACCAAATGTATGGAGTTATCTTGGTGCATTTCGCACAATGGAAAAACTAAATTTTCCCCTCAAACACAGGTGGTCCCACGAGTACCAGGAGGCCACAATTGACAAAATCATCCGCTTTCTCCAGGGCCGTTCCTCCCGGGACTCCTCAGCTGGGTCAGAGAATGGGCTTGACTGCCTGGTCTCCCTGGGCCAGAGCTAGAACCAGCACAGCCACCTCATCCCCTCTAAAGACTTCCCAGGTGACCCCTTTTTGTAGGGGGCCAAATTTCTCCCTCCTGACTTTTTCCTGTCTTAGTACCCTGGCTTGAGAGAAAGCCTGTGGCTCATTACTCCCTCTTCACCCTCCAAATACAAGCCCCTGGCCCTAAAAGGCCAGTACTCACTCACGAGGTACCTGGTGAGCCAAGCCAGGATGGAGTTTGGGATGAACAAATTGTCTTCTACATCCTCCCATGGGGTGGCAGAACATGTAGGAGGCAAGAGGGAGACCAGCACCATCCACACCCCAGCAAGTGGCTGCAGCTTCCTGCAGAAATATGTCCAAAGAGGAAGGACCGTCCAAGGACTGAAAATTGGGAAACTGGTGAGAGCACATCTCAAGAGAATATGTGGGAGAGAAGAGCAACTGAGAGGATATGGTCCACAAGCTTTGTGTGGCTCTGCTGTGTGCTGCAGGAATATCCTTGTGCTCAGGAGCTGAGAGCAGGAAAGGGCAAATAAAAGCTGAGCCCTAAGAAAATCCCTGTGTTTGGGAAAGATAACACACAGAGGCCTTCTGAACTGCTTTCTCTTTCCCAGAAATGTCCCTTTATCACAAGAGCTCACTCCCTCCCCAAGGGTCTTCCACCTTCCAGTGCTGCAAAACCACCGTGTGCTCTTAACTCTGGAGACTGATTTGGGGCTAGATTATGTCACATTTCTCTAGGATCTTTGCAAAAAGTGCTTTTAAACCACACCCTTCCCTGCATCTAATGTCTCAGCTTCACCACTCTATCGGGTCCATACTTCCAGGCACAGGAAGCTGGATTGTGACTCTGGAAAACATATATCCATACAGATAAGGAAGAAGCTGATTGCTCTGCTGTACTCATGGAGTTATCCACTGGCTGATATCTGTCATTGGTGCTT
>NW_008658070.1:313-6347 GCF_000695815.1 Acanthisitta chloris | reverse complement strand
GGAGCTGGCATATTTCTCTGCTGACCACCACATACCCTGGCTGAGCTCCTCAGGGGTGTCCCTTATCACTGCTGGATGCAATACCAAGTAGCAGCATTTCTACTAATCTTTTCTCAACACCCACTGTGTCTTTTTGCAACTACTCACCTTAAAACAGAGCAAAGTCAATGCAAAGGGCTGGCAAAGGATACTCAGTGTGAGTTCCAGCTGGGAGCAGGACTGGCAGCACCTGTTGTTAACACTGCTAGTGAGGAACTGCAAGTATCCTGACACAGATCCCTGAATTCTGCACTCCTAACCTTGTCCTGCTTCTCCCACCTGCTTGGAGCATGGGTAGCCTCTTAGCAATACGCCGTTTTGCAATTAGGAGCAGAAATTGCAGCTCCTACCTGAGTTTGTCTTTTTGGATGCAGAGCAAAGTGGACAGTGCAAAAAGACATCCCTGTTCAGAGCACAGGAAGAACACCAGGCTGACCTGATGCTCTGGAGACCAGGCTGCTGGATCATGCTGCAGAAGCTCCTCTTTCCATCTCTGATCAAGATAACTCAAATCTTTCAGGAGGTAACGAAGAGTCTCACACACCTTGTCATGCTCCTGGCTCTCCCTGAAGCCTTGCTGCCTGTCTTAACTAGCAGGAACACAAACACTTTTTCTTTTGGCTAAGATCCACGAACATTTCAAGGAAAAAAAAAAAAAGAAGTTAATTCTGGTGCTTAATCACAGCTTTATGGATACTTCTTATCAGCTCACAGTTAATGGCATCTTTGCTCTCCAGTGAAAGGTTAATAGCCATATCTGCCCAGCATTCTTCCGAAATAGAATCTGTCTAATCTCCAGATTAAATACAAAGAAGCAGATGAGCCCAAAGGTGAATCTGCCAAAGGATAAAAGCCACTTGCAAGCTGCTTCAGGGAAAAGTCTTAAGTAACTGCATGTCAAGACCTCTCTGGCCACTGAAGGACTCCTATACAAACAGTCGTGAGGATTTTTCTCCCTACAATAATACCTGGTAAGATTATTGCATCTTGTTTCCCAGGAGCTCTGCAGCAATTAACCTCCTAACCCACCATTCCAGATAGAGATTTACTTGTTCTCTACAGCTCAGGTGTCTCACCTGCAATAGGATTCCATCTCATACTGCAGCTGCCCACGCTGTGACTCCTGCTGTTTCCCCATCATTAGCTTCACCTTAATGAACTCACCATGCTCCTGGCAAAACATCAGCCTCTTCTAGCTGGAGCAGTCTCAAGGAAATGAATCCTTCTGTCCTCCTCCCTCATTCCTTTGCTATGTCATGTTGAAAAGTGTTTGTTCTATCAGACAGTATTAATAAATCTGGTTTATACTCTAAATCCCCACTTCTTCTGTCTGTATCATGTGCTTCTCTCCCTGCAGCCTTCACACTTGCTCTCCCATGCCATCATGCAGCAGAACTGACATTCCCCAGGCACCATTCCCTGTGGGACCCTCACTTCATGCTCCACTTCACACGGCCTGATGTATCTCACTGCATCCCAGGGACTCTGCCTGCTGCCCACAGTCACCACGCATGGCTTCACCATTCCAATTCTTGGAGGACAGCCTAGAAAATCTTCCAGTTTTTTAGTAAGGCATAATAGTTCCTATTGAATTTCTCCCCTGCACAAGCAGGGAAGCAGAGCCAGTACATGGGTTTCACCTCACTGCACAACACTGAGCAGCTGCTTGAAGTGGCATCCATGGAGTGTGTTGTAGAGAAGACTTCACAATCAGTTCAGCTACAAACATCTGCAACACTCACAGCATGCCCTGTTCCTTAGGGAGGCTAATTCCAGGCTTAGCTCATCAGTCAGACCTGTAACTCCCATGTCCCCTGGCATAACCACACAGAGCAAGTGGCATAACACCAAGTTCTTAAAGCCTCTCTGCTTCTCCACTTCCCAATTCTCTTGGTTTTCCTCTCCCCCATTCTCCTACTTTTATCACAAACTTCTAATGGACAGGGAACAAAGCTGTGTATAAACATTTCACATTTAGTGCAGACTTAAGGACAGGTTACAAACTAAGCACTCTCAAGCTTTACTCCAGTGGTCAGGAAAAGCAAGTTTTGGTTTCTTGCAAGTCCCAAATCTGCATTTTTCCTGACTTAGGACACACACACACTCATTTTCCACAAGGCAGATACATTCCTGTTGCTGCTTCTTTACTGCAGAGTCTTCAATAAAGGACAGTGTGAAAATAATGGAGACAAGGTCCCAGCGAAGCAAGGACAAATCATCTCAACAGCTGCACAAGAAATCCATAGTTTTATGAACCATAAAAGAGAATGGAAGTTTTAATCACTCTGAAAGTAACAGTAAAGTCATTATTGCATGTACCTGAACAGCATGTGCAGTGCAGTGTACACAGAACCACTGGTTTATGGCACTTGAAAGGAAACAGGATTGTGGCAATACAGGTAATGCCTTGAAAAGAACAGTTGTGAGCACCATGAACATGGGGTTTGCTTACTGGCACCAACAGATCCTGAGTCAGACAGCAGAACTGAGGTCACCAACACAAAATTATGCCCCATACAACAAAAAAAATGACCTTAGACACTAGTCCTGTCCCCACAGCAGCTCATCATGATGACAGTGCATCAATGACGAAGGACTCTGCCATAAGCACATGACCCCAGAGCACACTTATCTAACTGGAGCCTCACACTTGCAGTGTAAGAGGTTTCACTTAGGGGGACCCAATTTTGAAAATTTTAGCCTTAAGTTCATCAGTTTTGGCAACTGTCAATTAAGGCACCTACAGGAGTTGCTTCGATGACCCTTGTGAATCATCCTCAGGATACATTCTACTTGCACCATGTCTTCTCAGATGAGCTGCTACTTCTCAAAAGCACCTTTGAGGTCCCAGGCTGAGCTGCAGACAGGCAGCACATGCCACTGCACTCCTACAAACACTACATGAATTAGATCCTCTCCCTAGGACACCTCCAACTCACAAAACTAAAGCTGGTTAAGTTAGTAAGGATGGCAATAGCATCCTGTGCTAAACTACTCCTCTCCATTAGGATTTCTATGGGAGCCTGGTCTGGCTTGTGACATGTGTGTGATTTTTACTGGCAACACGCTGATCTGGAGCATGGATCTTCCTCCTCAGCAGCATGTTGATGAGTACTTCTGCTTCAGTCTGGTTCTGCAGGCTTCAGTCTGTGCCTCACCCACACCAACAGCTCATCTGCTGCATGCTGCAGCACTCAGAGGGGAACATGTTGTTTGGCAATCAAACCAAACTTAGTCCTCTCTCCTCACTAAAAGCATGTCACAGCCTTTTCACCCCACCAAACCCTAAACCACTAACCAGCCTTGCAAATGGCCCACAACAGCTTGATTGGCTTTTGGGTCTCTTGGGTTTTCTCTGACAGAGGAGCCAACACAATGTTGAGAAGGCATTCATATCTGCAAATCAAGTTCCTCCTGTAGTCAGAGCCATGATTTCCAACTATGTGGTATTTAAAAGTTAGTAAGAACGAGCAGGGTGTCCCTCCCACATTGAGCTGTCCTTTCAGGGAAGGATAAAGAGCAGTCTTAAGGTGGACAGTGCTGTGCTGGCCAATTCCTTGTTGCTAAGTTGCTGCTCAGTGTTCTGCAGGGGACCGGGAAGCATCTTGGAAGTGATTGTAGTCATGTTTTGAGTCCCAGATTTCTATCCACCTAGGAAAGAAAGAACAGTTACAGCCTTTGAAGGCACACTGGGACGTCACTGACTTAAATGGGTTTTAAAAGTTTCAAAGAAACAGAACAAAATGACCCTGTCAGGAGCTGCTGCAATTCTACTACAAATCCCAACATATTCCCTCTCCCAGGACTTACCAGGGGATTTGTTTTCTATCACAACACAACTTTTGCTTTAGTCATTAAAGAAACATCAGGAAGAGAGCCTGCTGAGAGAGTTCACATCTCTTTCATAAAGGAGGACTTTGAAATTCAGCTCCAGATTTTGGATTCCATTGAGGGTGGAGTGAGACTTTGAAGCACTTTGAATATTGGCAGCTACATTACTCAGGCTGCAGGTTTATCCCTAGGACTTAGATGCCGGAAGAAATCACCTGCACATGTGCTTACTGGAGCACCAAACACCCTCTCATAAGCCTAATAGAAAACAAACCTTAAAAACTGCCAGTCCCTATCCTAAGGAGAGTAAATAGTATTTTCCACATGGCATTTCATAGGTCCTATGGCAAAGTTCAGAAATTTGAAGCAAATTACCCAAGGATAGCTGCTGGAATAAGAAGGATTACAGCCCCGAAGAGAAATGGGAATCCCCTCATGAAGTGCAAGGTGGCAGGGTACAGAGAGTTGAACACTCCTGTAGCCACAAGGGAACACAGTCCTTCCACACAGGCAATAGAAGCAAAGAGAGCACCTGGAAAAGAGAGATAAGAGGTTAATGGTGAGATAGACAGGTGGTTAAAGCCTGCAAACTGCTTTAACACATCAGCTGCAGGGGAATTCTGTCAATCTGTCTAAGGTTTGCACTTCTCATCAGAAAACTGGTGTGTGAATATCAAATGTGGTAAGCTGGGACACAGGGCTGGCCTGGCAGGTCAAACCTGTCCAGCTTGCTGCTCTGTCGCCAGGACCATCTCACCAACCTGCACAATTGGTATCAACCAGAGCTGACCAGGGATATTATCTATCAGACTGATTGTAAATTCTTCAAACTAGGGTTATATATATCTGTTTATTGCCAAGCACACCTTATCACTTGTTAAACATTAAGTTCAGCAGAAAATTATACTTTATCGATTTGGCGTCGTAAATCCAGTGCCAAGTACATGCCACCTCCATACTAAAATAAGAAACATGAAATGTGCACAATCACCTTTCAATTGTTCCCACCTTGATTCCCTCCTCCCTCCCTCTGCATCACAGGCATTCTTATGCTACATTTCACAGCAAGTACAATCTCTCCAAACACATTACTGGACAAAAGGCAAATATGCCCCTCCTACGGGTTATCCATGATCTTTCACCATGGTCAATGATATAACCCTCCAACATCATCTGGTTCTTCCCACTGTTACTGATCTACAGAGAGAAGTTATGGTCAGGGGAACCTGTCTCTTCTCCTTGTTATATAATCCATTTTAACTCTTGCTCCTTGTAAAGATTTTGAAACGAGCAGCTGGTTGAACAAACTATTCCTGCATATACTTTTCATCTTGTTTTTCTTCTCTTATCCTCATCTTGAAACACAGCAAGTCTAAATCAACAAATGACAATCACGCTGAAGAAAATAAAATGTTGCCCTAGGCCTGAAGGTGAATGCAGCTGCACAGGAGTCCAGAGGAGGTAGGAAAGTCCTAACCTCCCCAAACAGTTTGGTTTCAATGTTCCAAGAAGAGAGTGATTCAGGACCTGGCTTAAGCACACCAGCTAACTCCTTACCCTGTTCCGTCTCACTGACCAGCTTGGAGAGCTTGGATCTGATGACTGGAGTGGCTGCCATGGAAAGGAACAGAATCCCATAACCTGTGAACAAGATAGAGCACATTACAGAAAGCTCAGCTGAACAATAAAGGCTCCAAAGTCAGTCCCAGAAATCTGTAGCTGCAGGCAGTTTCTCCCTGCTATATTTAGACCCAATTCAATCTCTGGATCTCATCATGCACTTTAGTCTGTGCCTGCAGTGTAATACAGCTCTGGGAAAGATAATACTCTAGAACTACATGGATTCACTTTCAACTTTAGTGGCTGGCCAACTTTACTGTTAGCAAGGCACAGTTTTGTGTGTGCATGGGCTGAAAAGGAGACAAAAAAATCCTTCACATGCTTGAACTCCCAGAAGCACATTGCCCTCCTGCACCTACCAGCACTGCTACACTAAGAGCCTGAGATACAGAGGCTAAAGAATCCAGCATCACCTGTAAACATCAGTGCTGTTTTGGTAGCAAGCGAAATCACGACCAGTCCAGCAATGTTGGAGATCAATCCTATCTCTGCCACCCAGGTGTCTGCAAGGCAGAGCTGCATCAGCCGCAGCCCTGCCAGGCTG
>NW_008658070.1:0-301 GCF_000695815.1 Acanthisitta chloris | reverse complement strand
GGAGCCGTAGCCGATGAGGTCGGAAGCCCAGCAGAGAGGGGCACCAAGCTCATACAAAACAAAGAGGTCCTTGGATCCAAAATGCACTGTGACAATGAGAAAGAAAGCCAAGGAGTACAGAGCGAGCTTCCACCTGGAGCTCAGGTGCTCCGGGGCCGTGTACAGCCTGTACACAGCCTTGTAATGGCTGAGTGTGAACAGCTTGGCTGGTTTCCTCTGCTTCACCGATTCCTGAAGGCAGAAAGCAGCGTAGAGAGTGGCAGCAAGACTGGCAGCAAAGGCAAGCCAGAAGGGGTTGATG
>NW_008658069.1:0-239 GCF_000695815.1 Acanthisitta chloris | reverse complement strand
AGGGTCTCCCCCACCCTGAGGGTCTCAACCACCTCGGGGGCCTTACCCACCCTGAGGGTCTCACCTGCACCCCGAGGGTCTCACCTGCACCCTGAGGGTCTCACCTGCACCCTGAGGGTCTCAACTGCACCTTGGGGGTCTCACCCACCCCGAGGGTCTCACCTGCACCCCGAGGGTCTCACCCACCCCGAGGGTCTCACCTGCACCCTGGGGGTCTCACCGCCCCCGCGGGGGTCTCA
>NW_008658068.1:0-998 GCF_000695815.1 Acanthisitta chloris | reverse complement strand
CCCAGGGACACGGGGTGACAGCCCCGAGTGTCCCCAGCCCTGCTGCACCGCTCTGGGGGCAGCCAGGATGCAGCAGGGACAGCAAGGACACCACGGGGACAAGCCGGGATACACCGGGGACGAGTGGGATGTGCTAGAGCCACAGCCTCGGGGTACAGGGACACATCGAGGACAGCTGGGACTCGTCAGGGACATGCAGGGACAGCCAGGGATGCGATGGGGACACTGGGGACAGCCAGCATGCACCAGGGACAGCAGAGACACACGCAGGGGTACACTGGGGACAGTGGGGACTGGTGGGTGGGATGGAGGACAGGGGGGGACACCCCAGGGACAGCCTGGATGCAGTGGCGACATACCAGGGATAACCAGGATGCACTGGGGACATTGAGGACACCCCAAGATGTGCTGGGGACACCCAAGGGACAGCCAGGATGGACTGAGGACATTTGGGATGCACTGGGGACACCCCAGGATGGACTGGGGTCATTGGGGACACCTCGGGGACACTCCAGGATGCAATGGGGACATTTGGGATGCATTGGGGACACTGGGGACAACCCAGGGACATTTGGGATGCACTGGGGACACCCCGGGATGGACTGGGAACACCCCGGGGACACCCCAGGACGCAGAGGGGACACCGACTCCTCGGTGACACTCCAGGATTCAATGGGGACATTTGGGATGCATTGGGGACACTGGGGACAACCCAGGGACATTTGGGATGCACTGGGGACACCCCGGGATGGACTGGGAACACCCCGGGGACACCCCAGGACGCAGAGGGGACACCGAGGACAGTCGGGACGCACCGGGGACGCCGCAGGGACGGCAGGGATGCACCGGGGACACTCGGGATGCACCGGGGACACCGTGGGCAGCAGGGAGAGCCGAGGACACAACCGGGATGCACCGGAGGCACCAGGGACGTGCGGGGACCACCGGCAGGGCCACCCCGCGCCGCCTCCTCGGGGTCACCCCACCCCGCACACGGC
>NW_008658067.1:36021-37702 GCF_000695815.1 Acanthisitta chloris | reverse complement strand
CCCGTTCCCGTGCCGGGACCCTCGGGCACAGCTCCCGTTCCCGTGCCGTGCCCGCCGTGCCTCGCTGCCCGTGTCCCCGGCGCTCGGGGCTCAGCATCCCGCGGGCGCTCGGTGTGTAGCGCTGCGAATCCTGCCTTGAACTTCACTCTCAAAACTTCACTGCGAGCTCGGGCTGAAAGCTGAGGACATCAGGTGTCCTAGGGCCGGTGCGGGTGTCGGGTCTGGTTTCCGTGCCCTGTGCTGTCACTGTCCCAGGCTGCAGGCGCTGGAGCTGCTCCCGGCGATCCTAAGGCCAGGGATGATGTGTGTGTGTGCTGGAAGTTTGTGATAAAGGTAATGAATGAGCAGGAGGTGCTGTGTTTTGGGAGCTTCCTTCTGGAAATTTTAGGAATGTTATTATTGAGATAACTTTTAAGTGTGGGTGTTAAAAAAGAGGAGACTGGTGCTGCCAAGCCTGTACAAACCAGGCTTTGTGGCAGCGATGGGAGGGGAGGCACTGGCATAGCTATGTAGATTAGGATGTTCTTTTGCTGGTCCTCAGTATATATGTGCTAAGTTGGGGTGAAACATGCAATGGAGCTCTATTTTTTTGCTTGCACTATGCATTTATACTAATACAAGTGCTGGTGGTGTCATTAGATGGGTTAAAACTTCCATGCTCTTTAGGAAGTTGGGGAGAAACAATGTGTTGAATGATGGCCAAGTGCATGAAGTTTGTTTCTTCGTACAGAGTGTGCTTGGAGTGGTGGGAGCTTGTTCTCCTGCACCTGCAGGAGATTGAACTAGTTCCTTAAGTGTAACTGGTGCCAGGTGTGTACCATGATACCTGGGCACAGAAGGCTTTGCTGGTTTAGTGATTCCTGGTGAATGCAGGTGCCTCAAGGGAAAGTATTCATTAGTGGGCTTTTTGTATGTTTTTTAAAGTTTTTGTTCCACTTCTTTCTGTCTTCAGAAGCTGGCAAAGTCCAAACAAGCTATCTGAAATCCCATATCTTCTCACTTTAGAATGAGTGGGCACTGGAGAAGGTGAGCTGATGCTTAGTGTTTGACCTGTGCCTTCTGCTTCCCTGCAGGGAGTGGGAGCTGTGGGAGAGGGAGAGGCCTGGGGAAACACAAAGCAAGAAGCAATTGGATCTGCACCCAAGACTTTGGAATCACATTCCTTTCAAAACCATTGCTGTTCACAGGGAGGGGTTATTGTCCCCTGTCTCTGGTACATGCCTGTGTGTAAGCTACTTTATTTTTTTGTAGGCCTTACTGTTCCTGTAACTGAGCTGGAGTTAGTTTTGCAAAGAGAGGCTGTGAGAGAATGTAGTCGTTGCACAAAGCCAAAAGGAGAGGAAGAAAAGAGACACGAATTACTTAAGCTCCTGTCTACCCTGAGAATCAACAGTTACAATTGGGCTCTGAAGAGGAAATAAGGTTTCCAAATCCCCAGGGCGTTGTATCTGCAATAGCTTTTGCAGTAAGAGTGCTGGGGACACATCCCCCCCTTTCTGGTGTTAAATGAGAGTTTGAGAGGTGGCTGTTTGACATAGCAGCTTATGATAGGAGGGGATGGGACCAGTGACCTCGGACGTCAGTGTTTTCTTGAGCCTGGAATGGGGAGAAGAGTCCCTGGTTCAGGTTGGAGATGGTTGTGGGATGGCTGCTCAGGGGACTCTGTAGGGTGATTATAGCC
>NW_008658067.1:18302-35996 GCF_000695815.1 Acanthisitta chloris | reverse complement strand
TGTCACAGAGGCAGCTTTGTGCGGATCCTGGTGCACGTTCCTGCTGGCTAGTGACTTTGGGTTGAACTTGAATGTAAATTCTTGGCTCCTTCTGGAGGCTTTTCCTTTTGATTCTGGCAAGGGGAGGACAGAGGCACGTTCCCTCTGATGTGCACAGAGACCTCTAATTTGTGCTTGCAGTCTGGCATCTTTTATGAAGTGCTCAAGAAAAAGATGTATCATAGTCAGTAGAGTAACTGTTTTCTGCAGCATTTTTCTCCAGCAGGGGAATTAAGCTGTCTTACTGCTCTTTTCCAGGGTTCCTCTCTGGCACTGATAGAGTTAATAGAAGTGGAGTCCTTTCGATTCTGCACTGCTCGCTGCTGTGTGTCTTGGAAAAGCCAAACGCTCTGGCAGGCCTGCGTGCCGTGTCCTGGAAAGCAGGCTGGAGTCCTTGGGGTGTGCTCAGTAAAACTGCATTGGAGTGGTGGCTTTGATGAAGAGCTTGCCTTCTGTCTGCCCCAGGAATGTGTGTGCCACACACAGTGTCCTGTTTGCTCCTGTCACTGCTGCTGAGCGGGTGATCTGTCCGTGCCAGGGTGGGACAGCTTTGCAGGAGTGCTAGCAAGCTGCTGTGCTGCCCAGGGCTGTACAAGCTGCTGGGTACAGGGATAGCAGAAAAGGATGCTCTGTGCAGCTTTGCAGGCTTGCTACATTCCAGCCAGCCTAGGGGTCTCAAGCAGCGTTGGAAACATAGTGTGCTAGGGATTATGTGCGCAGTGGGCACACTATTCATCCAGAATAGGAGGCAGTCCTTGCCCTGAGCAGCTAACCAGCTCGAAAGCAAGAACAGATTTGGGTAAAACACAGACCAGGGAGTGTGCCAAGCAGTAGGCTTGGCAGTGTACCTCCATTATCTTCTGCTACTGGACTGAGATGCTTGGCCTGAAGTGCTGACGCACATATGTAATTTGCCCCTTCTTTAGCTCCGTGCTCATCTCTCTGGGTGTTTCTTCTTAGATCTGCTCCATCTTCGATCTTGACTAGCTAAACATAGAGAATTACTGCTGAGTAATACCTGCTTCTTGCTCTGCAGAGTGTAAAACATTATGTCTGCAGTTCCTCCAGCTCCACTTCACAGGCAGAGTGAGAGCCTGGCTCCAGGAAAGGCAGTTTGGTGTTGCAGTGCAAAGCCATGTGTTATAGTAGAGCTCCACTGAATTTCTGGATTTCCCTACTTCCAAAGTGTAAATAAATACACCAGGGTGGAGAAACTCTCAACCTTCTGATCTGTGTTTTATGTCTTTTGGAACAAGCTGACCTAATACTTTGACATGTAACAGTATCTGGTATTGTTCCTGTTTGTTACTAAATTCTTGTCTAATGTTTGAAACATGGACTTTGGTTATTAAAATCTGGCACCCCTGAGGAATAAGCACAGCCACTTGGGGCTCCTTCCAGAGTCACTCACTGCAAGGCTGTGGTGAGTTTCAGACATACTGAGCACCTTTTCCCTGGGAATTGCAGAGCTCAGCACTTCGGCCTATCTGGACTCGTGTTCTTCTGCATCCCTGTACAGGGTGGGGTTGGTGCTGCTTAATGGTGATGTGAACTGTCTGGGGAGCAACATCTGTGTTTTGGGAGGAAGAGAGACCCAACCTTCATTTTGAAAAGCTTTTCAGGGCAGCTTGCCATGAAGTGGCTTTGTTTTGAGAGCTGGTGTTTGCAGAGTTTGTTCTGAAGACACTGGAAAGATTTGGAATGTGTGCAGAGAGGGTGGATCTCGTTTTCTATCTGTAGGTGCTGTTCTGTGTTTGTAATCAGGGCCTGGACTGTGCTTGGAGGGGAGGAGGACATTGGAGTGGCTACTTTTAGCTCCTGACTTTGCTATGTTGTTCTTCCTGGGCTGTCAGCACTGGCTCCTTGATGGCTTGAGGGGAGAACAAGGCTGGTTTTCCAGCCTGCCTCTGCGTGGAGCCTTGGACCAGAAAACATGCAGCAGGGTGAGGAGACTGATCTCCCTTGAGGATCTTGCTGGGAGTCCGCAGGAAAGCAGGTAGCAGTGGAACTGGTTAAAGTGAAAAAACAAACCAGCTGCAGCCTCCAGAACAGATGATCTGAGCTGCCCTTTTAACAGCTATTTCTCACTTGTCTTTCGTGATCAAGAGTTGTTAGTGATAGGTGTGAGAGAAATATAAATTACATTAATCCAGGAAAAGAAGTCCTGACTCAACAGTGTCTGGACATGAACACAGATTTACCAGAGCATCCTTGATCTCAGAAATCATTCAGTCAAAAAGTAATCACTCCTTTAGGTTTTTACTGGTGTGTAGCTTCTATCAGGGCCATGTCCCTTTTAGGGGGGTTAGTAGGAAAATTGCTTGTGTAGTCTCTGTTCTTGACAAAATGAAGTAGCTACCAAGAAAGGTCGTGGAGGTAACAGCTCCTGGGTGCCTGCACACAGATTAGATAAGATGGTGTGTTCAGGTCAGTGATGTTCTCTCAGCAGGGGCTTGCTTTAGCCACTGAGGCAGCTACATCTTCAACCCTGTATTTATAACTCCAATAAGGAATTTGTTTTCAGCACAGAACACCTTCATGGGAGATGAGACTGCAGTGTGATACCACGAGCTAAAATCATGGATTGAGCTCTCTTCTTGTGTGTTAGATATGTGTAAAAATCAAGGAGGTCTGAAAGACAGTTGGCTCTGTATACCTTCTGTATATAGTTCTATATTTTAATCCTCTCAGACTTGCCTCTGAAAGCTCTAGGCCTGACATCTTCATGTTTTACTTATTTTTAAAAATGAAAACAGATCTTCTCTTTGAAACCGTAAGTCTCGAAAAGCTTGAGATTTATAAAAAAAGCTGTGATTGCTATGAATCTGGTAAAAATGCAGCACATTGTGCCTCCTTTTGGCCAGTCAGCTCTTCTCCATGGAGTCTTTGTGGGTACTTGAGACTCTCACAGCTCTCCCTGTGAGGAAACTGAGATGGTCAGCCCCACAACAAGTCTTGATTGTGTCAGGTCATTCTCTCCAGATCAGAGGGATTAAGGCTTCAACTAACTATTTTTTCCCCTCCTCATACCTTTCCAGGCTCCTGCTCTGCAGCACCATGCTGGATCCCAAGCCTCACTCTGCAAGCCGGAGGTGAATCCAGGTGAAAGCCAGCTACCAGAGCAGGTGTCAGGATGACCAAAGCACGGCTCCTCCGTCTCTCTGTGGTGCTGGTCTCCATCTTCATGATCCTCCTGATCATTGTGTACTGGGACAACGTGGGAACAGCTCATTTCTACCTGCATACGTCCTTCTCCAGGCCTCATTCCCCAGGAGCCATCCCTGGTATCACGGCAGGTGAAGACTGGGAAGCTTTGCCAGATGTAGATGAATTTTTGGCAAAGCTGCTTAGTCCAAGCCTGAAACAGAATAGCTCTGTCCCCCAAAAAACAGAGCAGCTCCTCGTCCAGGGCTCCAACAAGCCTGTGGTGAATAATTTGGAGGAGAACGTGCGGGGCTATGACTGGTCTACACACAACAACAGAAACATCTTGGACCAAGAGAAACTGCAGGTAGAGAGGCAGAGAACGTTGCGGGAGTTCTGTGCCAATTCCAGCCTCACCTTCCCCACCAAGGAGCGCTCCTTTGATGACATCCCAAACTACGAGCTCAACCACCTGATTGTGGATGACCGCCACGGCATCATCTACTGTTACGTCCCCAAGGTGGCCTGCACCAACTGGAAACGTGTGATGATTGTGCTAAGTGAGAGCCTGCTGGACCAGGGGGTCCCATACCGGAATCCTCTGGATATCCCCCGGGAACACGTCCACAACACCAGTACCCACTTGACGTTCAACAAATTCTGGCGCCGCTACGGCAAATTCTCCCGACACCTCATGAAGATCAAGCTGAAGAAGTACACCAAGTTCCTCTTTGTCCGAGACCCTTTTGTCCGACTCATCTCTGCCTTTCGCAGCAAGTTTGAGCTGGAGAACGAGGACTTCTACCAGCGTTTCGCCATCCCCATGCTCAAGCTGTACTCCAACCATACCAACATTCCCACCTCCGTTAGCGAGGCCTTCGGGGCAGGCCTCAAAGTCTCCTTTTCTGACTTCATCCAGTACTTACTGGATCCCAGGACAGAGAAGATGGCCCCGTTCAATGAGCACTGGAGGCAGATTTACCGCCTGTGCCATCCGTGCCAGATAGACTATGACTTCATTGGAAAGCTGGAGACGCTGGATGAGGATGCTGCGTATTTATTGCAGCTCCTCAAAGTGGACAGGCTGCTTCGCTTCCCACCCAGCTACAGGAACAGGACTGCCAGCAGCTGGGAAGATAACTGGTTTGCCAAAATCCCACTGGCTTGGAGGCAGCAGCTCTACAAGCTTTATGAAGCTGATTTTGTACTCTTTGGCTACCCCAAGCCAGAAAACTTGCTGAAAGACTAGAAGTGATTGGGCTGTGGGTGTGGGAGGGAACATCTGAAATACCAAAAATGTTTAAAGCCTCCTCATTTTTGCTCTTAACTCCCTTCCCCATACAGGTTGGTACAATGGAATATATTTTTTCTACTGCTTCCCCTTCCATTTTTGCAATAATGCCAGAGTCCAGGGGTTTCCACTCAGCTGTGCATATGCAAAAAAAAAAAATGCCATTTTTTTAATTATAATTTGTTTTCTGTTTTTTTAAAATGCCCCCCATATTTTGCAATGGGTCTCTGCCCTTGGTCACTCTGCCAACTGCGTCCTTCAGTAGCTTTTTATTAATACTTTTTAAAAATTAATATATTTAAGATATTTAATACGAAGTGTGTGTCGTGGCAAAGGAAGGGAAGGAATAAAAAAAAAAGTAAAAGAAAAACCCAAGAAATGATGCACCTGCCTCTCTGTGTTGTCTCAGGCTGCTGTTTCAGAGGTTTGCAGAGCGCTCACATCTCTCTGGGATCTAGGAAGTTGGTGGTGCTTTCACCAGCCAGGTCTGGTGGTGGTTGCTCCAAGCTGGGCTTGAGGCAGGTGGGATGGATCAGTGTTGGACTCTGCCAAACAATCCTGGAAGAACACCAGGGCACTGGTGACAGTTTGCAGCTGGTGAGCGTGACAGCAGTCACAGGAAGGAAATTGTGCTTGGGAGTGATGCCAAGCCCCATGGGGTGTTTCAGGATGTGCAGATGGCTAGCACAGTACCTCTGTGCTGCCTCACCTTTGGGCAAAGTGATGTGGGACTCTGCTGTCCAAAAAGCTGAAGTTCAACCCCTCTATACCTTGCTAGTGTGGAGCATTCTTAAGACATAGTCTGTTCTAGGACAGTGCCTTGGGGATTGTGGGCAGCCTGGATGGGCAGAGTGTGGTCTTGGATGGATGAGCTGTCCAGACATTGTCATCGAGGCTTCACAGTGCAGTATTGCAGCTGGTGCAGGATGGAGAGGTGGTGTGCTGCTCCATGTGCTGCTCCATGTCCTGGTCTCTGCTGTGTGCAGTGCAGGTCCTGTGAGAGCTGTGCTATGTCCTCATTCCTGTGTGTGCTGTAAGAGGACGTGGCAGGGATGCAGATGCTTATCCCTGGAAGAAGAAGATCCAAAAGGTTTCTTTCAGTAAGCAGGCATCAAGGTGAACTAGGAGTTCATTTGTTTTCAGTGTGCTACTGCTCGTGACACTGCATCCTCATCCACTGCCTTTCTTTTTATTCCAAATGACTGATGCAGATTTGATCATCTGCCTTGCTGGGACCTGCTGCAGGAGTGATGGTTCCCACTGTGCCAGGAGCATGTGGGCTGTTTCCCAAAGGAAATTAATGCCTTTAGAGAGACTTTTTGTGTCTCATCAGCTGAATCTGCTTCTCTTTTTCTCTCTGAATCGCTCTGCAAAAACTGTCTGCTTAGCAGATTAGGCAGGCAAGTCTTTCAGAGCTGAAATGCTTAATTATTTCCCTGGACTGTGGATGGTATTGGTGATTAAGGTCCTGGGTCAGGCCTTGGGAGACAGCCTTGTGGTTTGAGCAGGCTTCTTGGTATTAGCCTTTTGCTCAGTTTCTCTCCAAGGCCATCAGCAGGCATGACTTTTCCCCTCTCTCTCCTTGCTTCCCCAATTTTCTCTACACATACATTTTCTTAGCATTGCATGCTGTTTCTAGCAAATATGCTGTATCAAGCTCTTTAACCTAGAAAAGAAAGGTAATTGCTAGTAGTTACACTTGAAACAAAGAGTTTATTTCTCATTGTATTCACACTGCTCTCCTGTAATTTCTGCAGATATTTGCAGTTTAAATGAGCCTGAAGCCATCATCAGGGTCTTGATGCTTAGCTCTTCACAGCTTGGGGAAAAAGGAAATGCCTGTTTCTGAGTCATTATTTAAAACTAATAATAGAAAAGTGTTGATCTATTCAGTTTTTTCCCCAGTTAGCAGCTAATTGCTGCAAAACAGAAAGATGTAGAGAATCTCATCTCCCATAATGAGTAATCCCAGGAGTCTCTTGATTCCTGCTACATTTACATTTCTTCAGAGTGGGTTCATCTTGCTCTTCAAAGATACAACGTGGATGTTTTCATCTCTTGTCTTCTCAAAGTGTTTATTTTTTCCTCTTTTAATTTCCATGTAATTGATGTTTAGTATGTGTAGTCGTGGGTGGCTGGGACCGTAGCGCAGATTCCGTGCAAACTTCCTCCCAGCTGCTTCCCCTGCACCTCTTGATCTGGTCCTCTCTTCCTGCCCCTCAGACCAGTGCTTGGCTGCTGTATCCTGGTGACACACCAGCTCACCTGCAAACCAGCTGCTGCCTCCTCAGCCACACTTGTCCATGATTCATGGGTATGGCTTGTCCCAGGCAACAGCCCAGGAGCATCTTTTCAAGGTCACTGGCTCTCAGTCATGGGGACAGAGGAGGAATGGGTTGCAGGGTGTTACCATCATTTTTGGCAGCAAGGTCCTGGTTGTGCAATTAGCAGGGAAGATGCAAAATGGCTGCAAATCCTGCCCAGCAGCTGCTCCTTGTGATGTGAGTGTTTCCTCTCTGTGGGACTGCCTTGTGATTTAACAGCAATAGAGGAAGAAGCCTTCCCTTCCCTTGCTGCCTCTGGCTAGGGAGGGGAGGCTTCGAACACCCTGAATTCTGTCTCCCCATCCAAAGCTGGATCAAGTGGGTAAATTCCAGCTTTAGGTGTTAATACCACCCTGCATCATGCTAAGGCCATAACACCCCATGTGGGAGGCTCTGCAAGCTGCCTGCATCCCAATAGCTCCATCAGCATCCCAATGGCTTCATCAGCTTCCCTGGGAGCTGCAGCCTGGAGTGTGTATGGATGGCATAAGGCCACTGAAGACTCTGTCTTCTGTGCTCTCCCTCTTTCACCCCATCAAGTCCAGCCTTTGTTGACCTGTAAGACATTTCAGTGCTTGTAGACCTGTACTCAACCAACCCACTGGGTGCTGTTGGCTCTCTGCTTGTTTCCCATTGCTGTGCTTCAAAGGTCTTGCTAGGAGGAGCAGTAAAGCTTGGATGGGGAGTGTTCACATTGCAGTGGTTGGTTTCTGGATTGAAAATAGCTTGTTCCTTGCTGCTCCTTCCTTTTGAAGCCCTCCTTCTCCACCCTGCCACCACTGTGAATGTATTGTTATGAAGTCAAAGAGGACCCAGGCTGTGCTGAGCTTTGTGGTAAGGCCACTGGGTTGCCAGAACTGGGATGTAGCCTCTGGCTTTGGGAGTGTGCATTTTTTGTGGGTTTCTTGCTCTGTTCTCATGATGTGAAAGTGTGTATGTGTTGGGAAGAAGGACAAAGAGTTCAACCAGCCATGCTTCCTTCCCCCTGGTTTCCTAAAGGAGTTGGAATTTGGTATTTGACAAATAATGGCAGGCAGAATGCATCCGCCCTGGCCCGAAGTCAGAATGGGGCTAAAAGTCCTGGAGTGTAGATGGTTATGATGCTAGTATTGATTTTATGAGAGTTGGAAAAATGCTTTGAAGCAGCCTGTTTGTGTCTGAATAAACCTGGCTTTGTCATTTCATGCTCAGCCTGAAAAGTTGTGTCCTGTTCCCCTCCCGGCTTGCTTTTCCCTGGGGTTGACCACTTGGCCAAAGTCAGCACAGAGCCTCTAACCAGGCAGAACTGATGTGCAGATGCAAAAATAACCTGGGGTTTGACTAAGATGTTTCCAGCTGGGTAGAACTGAAACCAGCTTTAGTGCTTGCTCAGCATCAGAGCCAAAGTCTTTACACAACCATTGAACAGATTTGGTCCCTCACTGTTTGATGCTGGATTCACTGGTACAGTGGGATGCACGTGACCTGGCTTTGCAGCCTCTGCATCCTCCAGGGAAGGGCTGTCAGGCCTCAAAGCTCTTTGCTTTTTGAGCAGTGACATGGCTTTGCCAGGGTAGGAGTGTCCTTAACACTTGGACACGTTTGCATCTTAGTACTTTTTGTCTTAACCATGTAATTCACCTGTGGTTAGGAGGACAAAATTGTAGATTGGGATAACATGTGAGATGAAGTGTTTTGGCTGTGTGTTTTGCATCCTTCAAGGTGGCACCGGGAGGATGGAGGGCAGGGGATGAATGGCAGCATTGAAAGGGTGGTGAAGAAAAGCTAGTTTGTTCCTTCTTACGTAAGCTGGACCTTCTCAGCGCCCGCGGGGGAAAGCCGGTGACTTGGCAGGGTGCTGTGTGGCTGTGGTACAGAACGGTGCCAGGGAGGGTGTGGGGTGTGGTGGCTTAAAAGCAAGTTATGTTGCTTGAATTTAAGGGCTTCTCCACATTGGTCTTGCTTGCAAACCCTCTAGTCAAGGGCAGAAGGGAAAAATAAAGCAGAATTTATTAAAACCATTGGTACGTGGCTGTTTGGGCAAGTGATGGGGAGGGTGGGTGGTGCTGGGTCTGGAGCTGGCATAATGCAGCTCTTCTCCTTTCTCCTTGGTTCAGTCAAATCAGGAATCTCACTTGGGCTATGCAGCTGAGGTTTGTCCTTGCAGGAGCAAGGAGCTGTGGGAGAGTGCCGTGCCTGGATGAGAGCAGTGTGAGAGAGTGCCTTGCTGTGCTGGGAATGATGTGGGAGACAGCCCCATGCTGGGATGGGAGGGATGTGGATGAGCACTGTGTTAGGGCAGGAGCAATACTGAAGAGCTCTGTGTTGGGATGGGAGGGATGGGGGAGAGCTCTGTGTTGGGAGGGGAGGGATGGGAGAGAGCTCTGTGTTGGGAGGGTAGGGATAGGGGAGAGCTGTGTTGGGAGGAGAGGGATGCAGAAGAGCTCTGTGTTGGGAGGGGAGGGGAGGGATGGGGGAGAGCTCTGTGTTGGGAGGGTAGGGATAGGGGAGAGCTGTGTTGGGAGGGGAGGGAAGCAGGAGAGCTCTGTGTTGGGAGGGGAGGGAAGCTCAGCAGGGCAGTGGGGCTGGCTGAGCCTTTCTCTGCTGTGTCTGTGCGAGGCTCCAGGGGAGGCAGAGCAGTGGCCCATCTGAAATCCACATTCTATTCCTGGGCTCTGACAGACACCACTGCTGCTCCCTCCGGCCTGGCTCCTGCGGCAGCAGGAGTCTGTCTCTTACACCCCCTGTCAGCAGCAATTCCCATCACCAGCGCTCTGCGAGAGGATAAGCCAAGCACAATTCAAACCACAATGCAGTTCCTGTCCTGCAGGTGAGTCTGTCCTCAAGACTGGAAAAATAATTGCTGCCCCTAAATACCAAAGGCTTCAGATAGCCACACAGAAGGAGATGATTTAAAAAATAATCTATAGGTGCTAATGAAGAATGGTGCAGGAACTCTAGCAAACTGCCCCAGAGGCGAATCAGGCAGGTGGACAGGGCTGTTCTGCAATCTTTGCTCACCATTTCTATCTTGAGACTATTGTGTATTTCTGGCTTTTCAGGTGTTGGTGTCCTTGCAATCTAGACCCTGAGGTTTGGGCCTGGTCCATTGCACTTGGAGAGATAGAGTGACCCCCAGGTTGTGGTGGGATGCAAGGTGCCAGGAGTTTCCCTTGCAGGCAAATATAGATGTTACAAACCCAGGGCCTCATCCAATGAATACAGGTGTTACAAACCCAGGGCCTCATCCAATGGACTGTGTTTTCCTTCTCAAACCATGAGGCAGAGCCAAGGAGCAGGTATTTAGTTAGCAATGCTACTAATTGTTTGCTGTGAGCCCTTTGATGAGTTACTCAAGCTGTCTTCTGTTTGTCCCCCATAAAGGGGGAGTGGTAGATAGCTGTTTTCTGGAGTACTGGCTGTGAGCTTTGTCCACAGGAGGTTTGGAGGTCTCCAGGAGAAGCAGTGACTTGGGACTGTTGGGATACAGGGCTGTAGCAGTGAAAGCCATGCAAACCTGCCTCAATCCAGACATTTCTTACCATGGGTATGATCTGGAAGCTGTTGGCATGAAAACTATTGATTCAAGAAGCACATAGACTTCAGAGAGCTCAAGGTCTTGTAAGAGTCCATGAGCAAAACTGCTACAGGAATACAGAGGTCACAGCATTCTATCCTGCTCTGTCCCTGGCTGATTTCCAGGCAGCTCGGGATGCAGGGGAGGCACAGAGTGTACCATCACTCTGAACAAAATGTCATTCTTTATCTTGGGAGATGCTGGGCATCCTTGAGCAGAGTGTGCTCAGCCAGCAGAGATGCCAGTGAGCATCAGTGAGGCTGGTACTTTTCACCTAATGAAGGGGTTTGTAATTTTGTCTCAGATTCTCATCCTCAGGCTGTGGCAGTATCAAAATACTCCCAGCCTTGCCCAATCCATGTATTAAACAAACGAGGGAAACTTTTCCTAACCCACCAGACAGTGCTTCCACGAATTCCATGTTTTTATCCCCCAGGCAGATGGATCACACACAGCTTTGGCAAAGCCACATTTTGTGGCAGAGAAGCTGCAGTTTCAGTGTTTGTTTCTCTGTCATTGCAGGAATTCAAAATGGATGGAAGAAAATGCCATTGGGATTGACTCTTGTTTTGTTTGGACTCTGGACAGGTCTCTGTGGAAAACATGGGAGGAGTGCAGGGGACAGAGAAGAGCCAAAAAGATGTGTCAAAAAGGCAGCAGTGGCCAAAAGAGTGCTCAACAGGGAGTGGAACCAGGGTGGGGATGTGTTTCTAAAGGATAAAAAGGGTGGGGGGTATGGAGGGCATCTACAAACCAAATGGGGATGCTGTGGAGTGGGTAAATGCTGAGATGAGTGAGAGGAGGTGCTGAGAAACCAGGTGCCATCTGCTGCAGCATGGAGACCTGCCCTGTCTGTTCTTCCAAGGGGGAGCAGAGGCCAAAGTAGAGAAAAGAAATCATTGAATAATTGAGCTGTGAAAGCTTATAGAATACAGCAGGCAAAATCAGGGGTTCTGATACATGATGTGGGGTCAGGTTATCTAAAATAGGTGTGGCTTCATGGATGGCAGTGGGACTTGTAGACTTGGACCAAACAAACAGTCATTTAGAGCAGATGGAAAATAGTAGTGGGCTAAGGTGCTGGTTGCCTGTGCTGGGAGAGAAAGGCTTGCAGCTTCACCAGCTGTCAGTCTCTGCAAGCAGGGCAATGTCCACGGGGGGTGGAAGTGCAGGAGACATGGTGCCAATAACCTTTCACAGGTTATTGGGCACTTCTGTCTCTGTTTTTTCTCTCTCTCAACCTTTGCGTGCCTTATTGATTTCTGACTCTATCTTTTGTGTCTTGGGTAAATCAGAAGTATTCATCACGTAGTACGATCATGCTGAAAGTATAAAGCTTTTTACAAAGCTTTCAGTGACCTTTAGCTAATGTGAAATCAGTGATCTGGGTGTATCTAAGCATTTCCCAAGTGCTGGGTGTTGTTGTGCACAGTGGGAACCCACCTTGGCATGACATGGCTATCCAGTAGTAGCCTGGGCATGCAGATCTTCTGGCTAAAGGTTTTTCATTTGGGAAGGATGGCCTAGGTTTTTGTTTCTTCATTAGCTTCCCTTGTATCTTATGTATCACGAGTGTGAACTTATGTGCATGTGAAGTCAGGTGTCAGAACCAATCCACAATCCTGGGCAGGTGAACACATTTGAAAAGTTTAAACAAATATATATGTTTTTGTTAGGATGAAACAGATGCAAGGGATGGCCTTTTCTATAAGCAGAGGATCATCTCTGTGGTTGCAGTTAGTATGCTGTGATGGATTGCCATTTCTAGGATGGTCACTCCTCACTATTAACCTGGTTTCCTGGTTTTGTTCTTCACTTCTCCAAAGCAAACCCCTGTTGTGTCCTAGGGATGGCTGTGATGTGCAACCACCAGGTTGCTATGGGTGTGGGACAGTCAGGCTCTACCACTGGCTGAGGACACCCCTCTGGCTGGTCATCCCTGAGCCTGCTTGCTTTGTTCCTGTTCCAGCTACCCTTAGCAGCCAAAGAGTGAACCCAGACATGGCTTTCATTGCATGGATCCAGGGGTTACAGCAAGTCACTGGTTAGTGGAGCTAGGAGTTAATCCCTGCTTCAAAATGATGGAATTGGGATCATGTTGGGTTTTCCTCTTCTCAGATGCCTCAAGTCTGAACTTTCTGGATCCCTTGGATTCTCAAAGTAGCATCAGGTTTCCTTCAAAGTCCTGCCAGCTGCCACAGAAGAGAATACAGTGTAGGGTGGGCAGTAAAGCTGGCAGTGTTATTCCACAGGTACTGCTGGATCAAGGCAATTCTTGGATTGATTTTGCATCATACATGGAGATTTTCCTGGGGAAAGTGAGGGTGCTGGGAACCAGCCTGGAAACAAAAGCCCTTTGTAAGACCAGGGCAAACTGTGTTTCTGTTCCACCCCACAGCCCCAGGTAGAGGCAGAGCAGCAGGGTGAAGCTGCTGTGTGGTGATGTACCAAAACTGGGTCAGGTTGGACCAGCACGGCCATTGGTCCAGGCTGCAGCATGAATTTTGAGAGAAAACCTGTTTAAAATAAGATGCAAAGCATCTTTCATCAGCAAGTGAGAATGTGAATTCAAGATGTCAGGGCAGGTTCCAGATGCTGTTACACTTTGCATTTATTACATTTTTTAGAGCTTAGCGAAAGGTCAGTGTGCTTGGACACAGTTTCTGGCTTTTGGAGAGTCTGCAGGTTTGGGAGAAGTGCTTTTCATTTTATTTGTAATAGGAAAACAGCCTGCTTGCAAAGTTTGCCTTTGGAATTGAGATGCTAGTGGAAATCTAGCTCTTGGTATTTTAGGCTAAAAAGACAACTAGGGACAAGAGTGTTTTGGAGGGAGGGTATGGTGGGTTTGGTTTTTTTTCTCTTTGTTTTTTCTTCCAATATACAGGAAGAAGCTGTCAGTACAGATTAGGTTGCTGCTGTCAATGTTAGCTGTTTTTTTCTGCCCATGCTGATTGGAAGGAAATTTCCAATACAGCTTAGTTGCCAGAAACAGATTCTTTGCTGGAACACTTCGGTTAAAATATTCTGACTTGCTCCTTGCAGTGATGCCTTTTAGTGCAAGAACACATAGCAATTGGCTGCCTTGTTCTTTACTCTGAGCTTGATATTTTCTGTCTTCTTGTTGAGGTTTTTTTTGCTGGTGTTTACTTTGGACAAGGCTGTTATGGCACTACAGAGATAGTGATGCCACCTGAATGTCCCCAAGCAAAGTCTTTCTGTAGGATCCTTTCTTGACCCTTTTGTTGTGCTGGGAGTGGAAAGTGATGGCAAGAGGAATTCCATCAGGATGGAGTTAATATGCTGCTGAAGGACCAACATGTGGACAAAGCATTGGAGGTAACCTGGATCTTCTCTCATCTTCTGATCTTCTTGGGTTGAAGTTTGGGCTCAATGATCTTTGAGATCTTTCCCAACCTAAACAACTCGGTGATTCTTCTTTCTTGGAGTTATTAGACACTCTGTATTTGCCTCCAGGATCTCACTTGGTGCCTTCCAAGTAGAAATGGGGAAACTACACGTGTTTGGCTTGATCTGCCTGACCCTGGCAAGGCATTTCTGAGGCCATTGTGCTACTGCAGCTCACTGCCCACAGCTGCAAGGCCTGACAGCATGGTGCTGAGCCATCACTCTCCTCAGCCCTGTTTAGACAGTCACCCACAGATAGTGGGAGCTGGATTGGGATTTGTTTTTCTTCTTTTCTTGTTTGGTCAAAAGCAACAGGAGATTTTTTTCTCCACTGAAAGAACAGCAGTGTTTGGTTTGAGAAAGGATGAGGTCAAGAAATGGCAGGAAAAGGCTGTCTCATTGTATTTTCAGTTACTTGATTGCTTTTTTTGCACCTGCATCAGACTTCAACTGGTGAGAACTGGGGCTTTGCTGGGCTCCCAGAACGGTGCTGTCAGAGAGGAAACATCTTCCACTCTCCAGTCACATCCTGTGTTTTCCTTCTCACTCTGTCATCACTTTACAGAGTAGAATCCCGAGCTCACATTTGCACATTTACACAGCAATCCAGCCTTGTGTTCCTGGCTGCTGTCAGGCCAGGAGAGCAGCAGCCACCAGCAGTGAAGGGATTAGCTGGCAGGTAATTTTAAGGGCTCCATTCCCATTAGGGATATATCTCCTGTTTTTCTCCAGTGAAGTCCTCAGCAAATAAAGAGAAGTTTTGCAGAATGAGAAGTTTAAGGATACAAAAGAAGAAAGGAAGAATAAAAAAATTTTATGAATAAAAGATTAAAGAAGAGAAGAAAAAAAATCAAGAGCTAGAAATGAAGAAGGAAATAGAATTGACAGGTCACGTTTCTGGGCTGTTTCAATAGCAGTTTAATACAAATAAATTCCTGTGCCTAAGTGTGTTGGAGCTGCCTTTGCACTGCCTTTCCCTAGATCAGAGGGTACCAGGAATGTGGCTGGGATACATGACTGAGAGGTGAAGGGTTTTCCATTCTTAGTTCTTCAACTGGGTCATGCTCTGATCTTCATGAGTCACTTATCTGCTCGTTGAAGCTGCTGAAGTTACAACTACTGACTTGTTTCTAAGGATTCCGAATCGCTCTTGGGCCAAACAGATACAGGGAATTACAGAGAACACGTTTGAGGTTAATAGCTGCAACAATTAAATGGGTTCAGCTCTCTCTGTCCCCAGGCTGTGGTTACATGGCAAGTTAAGCAAACAGTTCAGTTACTGCTGCCTGCAGGGAGGGACTGACCCATTAAACACCTTATTTTGCTGGACACCTTGCTCAGAGGGTTTAGTTTATGCTAGTTATCCTTAATCTAAATCATGTGTATTTGATAGGTTAGCATGCTGCAATTGGATCCTTTCCTGTTGTGTTTTTCAGGGATGTGAGGTACGTGCCTTGTGTTAGCTCCAGAGCTCTGTGCAGTGGATTTTCTGCATGCAATAGTCTCTGGATTTTAATAACTTACTGGGCAGGTTGATGGTGAGTTGACATCTGTCCAGTCCTATTGGCACCTCCTTGGTTTTATTTTGACTTAGGAAACTGCAGTGTGAAGCAGGATATTTTCCTGCCAGATAATTTTTTTTCCCTAGGGTGTTGTGTTTGGTTTTTTTTCTTTCTTTTTCTATTCCTGCTCTAACTTTGCTCTCTCTGCCTATTTTAAAGGCTGAAGTAGGCTAGCCTCTCTCCTCCTTTCTGCTCTCACACAGGCACCTTTTGGAGAGTATCACAGCCTCAATTTTGCAATCTGTGCAGTTTCAGTGTGTCAGATATTCTGGTCTCTAACACCACCTATAAGGGCTATGTTTAGTCTAGCAGTATTTGAAATAAATTTGAGCTGGTGGAATTTGGGAGAAGACTTTAGAGATGCTTGAAGTGAAAAGTTATTCCAAGAAACCAATATACTCTCAGGAGCCCCAGAGGCAGCAGGAGAGAGAATAGAACTAGGTTATCTAAAGCCCAGACAAATAAAATATTCTTATTATAACTCCATGGGCACTATGCCTGCTCTCTGTAAGCAATATTTCTCATTGCATCTCGCTTTGCCAGTTAATTTGACATCTATTATTTCATGATTTCTGCAGGAAACATAGCCTGAGTGATGACTTTGGGACCCAGCCCAGTGCTACTGTGCAGTTTCTGAGCCCTGAATTGTGAAAACACTTCCAGTTGGTCTCTGCTTTTTCTCCAAGTGTGTATGTGAATTGTCACTGCTGCTTGGTGACATTTTCTGGGGACAGTGGTTCTGCAATGTGCTCCTCCAGCAGACAGCTCTTCTCTTGGTGTTCAGGGCCCTGCAAGGATGGAGGCAGCTCCTTCCCCATCTCCTGCTCCTACCATAGCTGCTCCTTGCCCTGCCTGGGGACCAGTTTTGCTGCTCCCTTGGGGATGTGAAAGCAGCTGGAGGACAGAGCCACACACCATGTACAGGGATGTGGCAGACCAAGGCCTGTCCCCAATGCCCAATTCTCTTTGCCAGACTGTTCCAGCCAGTTATATCTAGAAACATGGGTGAAAGCAGCTTATTTTAAGCTGATACAATTTCTTTAATTTGTTTTTCTTTCCAAGATCCTGATTTTGTAAACAAGTTTGTTTACTCTTCCCACCCAACTCTGGGGTTTATCCACTAGGGAGTGCAGACTGGAGCCTGAGCATGGTTATAGCTGCCTGCCCAGATGCTCCTGATGAATTGTTTGCAGACAAGCTTCAGACCTGCAATTACTCATAGAAATTATTCAGCAAATAGTTTTAAATAATGAATCCCTTTGAGAAATTTGAGTTGTTTTGCAGGCAGATTCCAGACAGAGAACACACTCAGAAAGTCATAGCTTTTAACACGTTTTCCCCTCTCTTTGTCAGGATGTGGAGTTGACACAGCATCCCTTTCTGATAACTTCATGTAGGATTAAACTGTTCCATCAGCCTGGTGTGATGCAGGCTGAGGGTGTCCACTCAACAGTCTCCTGCTCTGATAGAGCTGCAGTCACTCTGTGCCCCCAAGTCCCCCCACATCTCCTCCTTGATGAGGGTTTCAGTTGTTGTTTTTTCCAGTCCAGCTTCCCTGGAGCGAGGCAGCAGGGATATCTTCATCCATAGATGCTACTAGCAGTGCAGAGCACCAGTTTTTGGAGAGCTGGACCTTGCTTGGTATCACCCATTTTGGCCAGTATTGTCTCTATGATCTGCAAAATCTGCACCTTAAGTTGCTGTGGGGCATTTGAGCCAAGAGGCTCTGGAAGTGCAGAGAGCCAGGAGAGGACTGCGTGAGAATTCCACATCCTGAGAGCTACAAGAGGAGGAAAAAGCAGCTTGTGAGGTCAAGTATCTGTGGGTTTGTTCCAGCTCCCACCTGCCAGCGAAGCTCAGTGTGTGATGTTTTATAGCTGGGGGATAGAGAGCTTTTGGCAGGGAAGGCAGAAATGACTGACACCACTTTGCAGTTGAGGCTGCTCAGTCCCTGAGTCTCATCGAGGGGCTGATTACTGTGGAATAAAAAGATAGCACTTGCCAGCAGGGAATCATGAGGGCAAGGAGCTGAGGACTTGGCTCTTTTTTGGGGAAGTGGCTTTCAGTCACCTGCTCTGAACCCTGTAACTATCAAAGTGCTGAATGCAATAGGAGGGACAGGGCAGAACCAGGTAAGCATGTTGGAAATTGAAGGACACCATTCCTGGAGTGAAGAGGACAGTTCAGCCTGGTGGCACAAGAACCTGATGGTTAAATATTGAGGCCTGTTACTCACATGGCCCTAAATCTTCTGTATCTGTTTTTACAGACTAGGGAAAGGTTCTGGCACCAAAGGGGAGAGGTGATTCTCACCAAGAGATCTGCTTGAGATGTTTTTGGGGTAAGGCTTGGGCTGTGGTTCAGGTGACCCTT
>NW_008658067.1:17037-18291 GCF_000695815.1 Acanthisitta chloris | reverse complement strand
AGCAGGAATCTCTCCTTCATGAGATAAAACATGCAGGTTCAGGCTGCATCTAGGGGCCTGCGGGCCCTTCAGGGTGAAGGAGAAAGATTTGGGAGGTTGTGAAGGGTGTTCTCTCCTCCACACATTGTCCTGTCCCCCTCAGTCAAGGGATGAGGGTGCCAAAGAAACAGAGGTGGCATTGTCACAGCAGCAGGATTTGTGCATCCTCACTCAGTACCCTGCAGGACATATCTCTGGGTTATCCTCCATGTACCTGTGAGCTCCCCTTGAGCCAGGGCTGGATTCCAGCCCCTCTGGGATTTCCCTTAGTGAATTCAGCATCTGCACCTTTTCCACTCCAAAGGGGACATGAGAGGAGGAGAAGGGAAAGCCACAGAAGGCATGGAGAGGGGTGGAGGAACCATGCTGCCAAATTGGCAGAATTTGCCCCGAGAGGCTCTGGATGCCACATCCATGGAAGTGTTGAAGGCCAGATTGGCTGGAGCCCTGAGCAATCTGCTCCAGTGGGTAGCATCTCTGCCCATGGCAGGGGGGTTTGGAACTAGATTGTATTTAAGGTCCTTTACAACCCAAACCATTCTGTGATCCTATGAAATGGTCAATTCTTTGTTTTGGAGCTGCCAAAGGGACAGGATGGCAGTGCTGCTGATGCAAAATGCTGGTAGACATCCATGGGCCACGTGCCGCACGTTCGCTTGACCCGTGCGTGTCGCAAGGAGCCAGTGTATCTCTGTAAACAGATATGGCTCTGCTCTCACCAGGGCTGGGGTTTGCATATTTGAAGCTCTATAGCTACAATCTGTCAGCAGGAGAGCAGCAGCAAAGGAAACAGCTTCAGACGCTCATAAGCAAATACTTCTGCCCGAAGGTAGGATGGGAATACAAATCAACTCCTCTCGCTGTTGGGCTCTGTGTGTTTAGATTTGTCATTTCTGCATATTCAACTGCGTTTGAAACACCTTCCAAAGCTCCCACAGCCCCTTCCGAAGGAGCCGAGGTGGGAAATTCCCTTTCTCGGGATGTTTTGCCACCTAGTGCCCAGCTGGGAAATCTCATCTGGCTGCAGGCAAAGCTGGGACCTGGGGGAGGCAAAAGCACCAGGGACGACTTTTTTTTTTAGGAGAGCATAAATACTTTAGGAGGACAAAATGATTTGGGGTCTCCTGTGAGTAAGACTCATTGGTAGTCAACACTGTGTGTTGGTATCTCGTTTCTGACAGTAGACTTCAAAACCTTAAATTGTTCCACTGCTGT
>NW_008658067.1:9579-17006 GCF_000695815.1 Acanthisitta chloris | reverse complement strand
TGAAGAAAGAGGAGAAGCAGAGACCTGCTGACCTGGGGGATGAGTATCACAAAGGGCAGTAGAGTTGGATGTGAAGAGAAATGGGAGAAAGGAAAGGGACGACCTGGGAGAGCATCAGGTAAGAAAAAAGATTGCACCAGTCACTGGTCTAGGTCTAAGTTGGTTCCCTCATCCTTCAGACAGCAGCTTGTCCCTGCTGTCCAAGCTTTTTCTAGATCTGGAGCTGATGTTGGGGCTGAAGCTCTGTAGAGGAAACCCTCTGCCTTGTTTCCAGCTGGCCAAGAGCATATCTCATTTCTGCTCCCCCACTGCTCAGGAGGTGCTTGAAGAGATGCTGGTGGTGGACAAGACCTGCCTGGGTGGAGCAGGCAGGAGGTTTGTCAAATAGCAAGGGAGAGCAGTGACACTAGTGACCCAGACAGACCTGATCCCAGAGCAAACCCCCTGCCTGCCTGGAAGGCAAACAGTATCAGCTGGGAAGGCAGAGCCATGGTGCCTTCTGTTTCTCTCTCCCTGATTGCTATGACGGTTTGCAGATGATGGAGCAATCCCCTGTTGGTGGAGAAGAGTGGGAGGGCAGAAGGTAATGGATGGAGCTGAAGAATCCTAGGTAAGCAAAGCTTCTGGAGCATCCTATTTGTCCATTAGTCAATGTGTCAGCTCTCTCACTTGCCACATCCCCTACAGGCAGGAAATGAGCAGCACACAGAGCGTTTCTGGCATGGGGATTTGACATCTCTCACCATCACTAAGTTTCGCTGGGAAAGGGGGACTTGGAGAGCCACTGTCAGAATAGTGTTCCTGCTGCTATGAGATGCAACCTAAAAATAGCACTTGGAAGCTGCTGAGGATCAGACATTGCAGTGCTTGGGCAATGGCTTGGTGCATTTCCTAGCCAGGAGCTGACTTAGGAGGGAAAGTCCTGTCCTAACAGAGCCTCCCACAAGCATCCTGCCTGCATCTGGAGGATTTCTGGAGAGACAGGCACTCAGGGTGGGTACTTTGCCATCTGGGGGACCAGTCTGCCCAATTCTGGCTTCAGCTGGAATCCCCATGGCATTGAGCAATGCAGCTGGTTCAACAGCAAGGACAGGCAATAGCAACCATGTCCTTCTGCCACTGTATTTGTGCTGCCAAGTACTCTGGTGCTGCATGCACCCCATACAGTCAAACACTTTCTGCTCACAAAGATCAGATTTTCAAAGCTATCAGACTCCTAAATATACCAATAGGTGACTAATGGCTTCTAAGTGGATTGTCCTCTAAGAACCCTGAGGAATACAAAGGGAGTGAGATAAGACAGGAAGAAGGTTCAGGGCTTTGTATCATTTTAGCAAAAGCTGCAACTCTCAAGTGTTTTGAAAGAATGTGTTTAATGTCTAATACTCATTTCTAATGAAAAACATGAAATACCTGAAGTATTTCAATTACTTTATTGATTGGTGTTAAAAAGTATATATTGCCAAATTGTGTTCTGTTGTGGTTCTGCAGCAGCTGAGAAACACCATCCTTGGCAAGTGTTTTCACAAGTGGGTTTTTTATATTCCTCTAGTTTGCCAAATGCAGCTCTGTGAAGTTCAGTTTACCCCTATCTATTTATCTTCTAAACAAAGCACCAAAACATCACTGCAGCAGATAGAGGAATCATCTCAACTAGTATCCTTCTGATGGTCTTAAAAATAGAAATAAAACATTGCAAAGCACAGTCATCATCAATGGCTGGGACAAAAATAGAACCATTGCTAAATGTTTGGGGTTTTGTAATTATTCTGCTAGTTTAAAGTTTATACAAAATCCAGTTTTGCTGTTTGCATTAAAAGCTCAGGTGTCAGAGTAGCCTAGGTCAGAGCAGAGAGAAAACTTTTCTCACCATAAATGAAAGTTGATGTGACAAGATCCATGTCTCTGACCTGTGAGAGAGACCAGGCTGGTGCATGAGGAAGAAACTACAGTTCAAATTCACCATGAAGTCATCAGAAAATCCTTTCCAGATTATTTTTGTCTCCAGCTGGGAAACGTGGTGAAATCTAGAATTCCCTCACGCCTCGCAGAAATTGATGGTTGAAGTAGCTCATCTATAAATAATTTCAGTTCCACTTATACAGAATGAAGTTTCCAGTATCTCACCAGGTCATCATAAAGACAATCAACAACTTGTATCCTGTTATATCACAAATCCTTGTGGAAATCCCCTTTTTTGTCCTTGAGACGTGGTGTTGTAGGCTTGCTGTGAGCAGGCGTGGGATGCAGGGCAGCAATTCTGCTGAGGCATCAACTAGGTTTCAAAGCTGAATGCTAAAAAAGAGATCTTGCCTGTCTGGTATGTGTTACAGAAGCAGGGGAATTAAATTTAATGGTCTTTACAGAGTCCCGAGACTCAATCATTTAAATGTTGGGTTCTTTTCAAGCTGATTTTTAATTTGACAGTACTCTCAAACTGTGGTTGCTTATGGCATGGTGCAATTCAGGCATGGGCTAGGAATCCTGAGCTGGAACAAGACAAAATACAACAAACCACCATTTCAGATACTCAAGAATTCACTCTCAGGCCACTGGAGTGTCTCTAGGGCACAGTGACGTGCCCAGCTGTCACTGAGACCTGGGTCATAAAAGTGGTAATAGCCTCTCAGGAGGTCTGATGAGGTATCACATTGCAGCAGCAGACCCAGGAAAATGCATGACTTCCTATTCATTTCATATCATCTTAAAGATCTCTAGGCCAACTACGTCATGGAGAAGTGTATTACTTCTTCAAGAGCCACAGAGTCTGTGATGGTGGAGATTAAATCCAGGTATCAATTGTCCCAGGCACGAACAAGAAAGCACTCTGGTGAAAAACTTGGATTAGTGTTAAGCCATTTAACAGAGAGCAATACCAAACTGGCATCTTCTTCTTATAGTTGCTTATGACTTTATCTAACTCAGTGACTAGCACAGCATGTAATTCGCTAGGAATAAGGTGTGAGAAATCTTTAGATGACTTCATATAATCCCTGAGCCCCGGAAGGAAAAGATTAAGGATGTGCATTCTTTATGAGGGTACTGTGAGGTCTGTTCCTCTTGAAGGAAGCTGCTTTAGAAGAGAGCAGAGGTGAAATCCATGAGTGCCTGGGCTTGGGAGGAGGAGTTTTATTGGAAATCCATGCTGACCTTGGAGCTCTGAGGCAGCAAGGGCATGGGAAACCACCTGCATGTCATGGCAGAGGGGCTGAGTGCTTTCATCCATGCCAAAGATGAGCCACCAAAGAGCACAAGGATTAGGAACTGTCAGCTGAGGGCAAAGGTATTGTGCAAACTTTGATTTAAACCCTTCTTTTGAGTTGGCTCCACACCTTGTCCTCGGTGTGGATTGAAAGACAGAGAGTTCACACAGTTACTTAGCATTGCTGTTGGATGTTCTCTTAGCTTTATGTTTCTTGAATGAAAGAGGAGAAATGTGCACATAGCATTTCCTATCTGAGAGCTACCATGGGGTTCATGTGTTCTTAGGAAAATGAGAATACAGGTATCCTACTTTGCTATTTCCTTTGAAGCCTACAGGAAGAGAGAACCTGTGGGAAAGGCTCTCCCACCTGGTAGGGAAGACTCTGTGAGATAGAGCCAGTAGCTCTTGTGGATTTTGCAGATGCTTTTGTGCATCTTACACCCTGACAATCCCACATGACAGCCCGACCCTGTTCCACACTCTCGTGTCTGTAGGACACAACAGATGACTCTGATTTCAGTTCTCCAGTAGATGGTGCCACCAAGCAGCACATGTAAGTGAGCAGTTTCTTATCGGAGGTGTTTTAAGTTTACTTCAAGCACTGCACATGTTTTACAATCCAGCAGAATTTCTTCCTTCCCCTTCTATAAAAAATTTCCCCCCCAGGTTTTGGCTATTACCCCAGAAGGCGTTTATACCTCTAAGTTTTCTCTATTTTCATTGTGCCATCTAATGAACACATTTTTTTTTTGCCATAAAAAGTATTTAGAAAAAAATTGTGATAATTCATTTTTGAATTTATAAAATTCCCCTGGCTTTTCATGGGGTTTTTTTGGAGTAAATTTCAATGCTCAGATCTTTTATTGGGCCAGAATCTACTGTTTGAATACTTCTGTGAAGCAAGTGATTCTGGAAAAGAAATACTGTGAGTGAGTGAGGCAATGAGTGAGTGCTCAGCACCCTCAGTCACATCTTAAGAATCTTAACTCTCCAGTTTCAGCCTCCTTGGCAGCATATGTGCAAGTGGGACATCACCATTGGTTTTGCCTCTGGCTGAGCTGGAAGTCGTAGTAGGTCATTTCTTGTAACCAGAGCTGACAGCAAAAGAACAAATGGTGAGTTCCATTTCCATCTTAGATGTCTTCTGCTGCATCAGCCCCCAAATGAGAATACCTTCTGTGTAGCACAAATGCTTTGATAATTCAGGCTGTCAGCTTGCCTGCAAAAGCCAGTAAAAAAGATATGAGAGAAGACTCCCCTGTGGGCAAAACGCAATACCTCATCCCTGATCCTTTGTTTGCTTTTTTGTTGGAAGTTTCACCTGTGGAGCATTTGGTTTCCTACATCTCAAAGCATGGCTTTCCTTCAGCAGGCTGTTTAAATATTTACCTTCTCTGCCCTTCCCATCCCACCATACTTCAAACTGGAGAAAGGAACATTTATCCACATGCAAACCTGGAAGATGCTTTGTCTGAGTGAGTAACAAATATTTGCAGTTTAATAAAGACTGGAGCTTTCAGTCTTTAGGAACATGTATTACAGCTTCAATTTGGAATAGGTGATAAGGTGATTACTAAACCCTGGTTGCCATGGGGAAGGGAGGAGGGTGATTGCTTTTTGATGGAAGAACTGAGAGGTACCTACAGTAACTTATTGCTAATACACACTCTAGGTGCACTTGGCATCAATGCATCTTACAGGGAGCAGCAGTCAGTCTTACTAAAGCCTGAGGAGTCAGCTTCAGCAACACCAGTTATTGATGCTGAAGGTCAGCTTTTTGTGCCTGGTCATTCCTTGTAACCTCCCTCGAATTTGGTGAGACTGTGGGAGTGATTCCCACAAGAGCAGCTGATTGAATTTGTGAGTGGTTCAGGGGTACTCACAAATCAAGCAGACATTGGCCACCTACAAACAGGCATAAAGCATCAGTATGAAATGGAATCTGGAGGCTGAGAGCTTCTTAATAAGTCAGATTATCATGGTGGTGTGCTGGAGAGCAGCTCCTGCCTTAAAATTCAAAGAACTTAGCAGGAAAGCTGTACACTGTTGGGGCTGTTCATGGGGTTGCAAAGATGCTCCAGCTGAGCTGTGTGTGTTGGAGGATTTGTGTCTGTGTTTTGCTGCTTCGAGCACAAGGAAGAGAGTGGTTTCTTGGTGAGACATACCAGGCTGGACTCTTCCCACACTGGGACAAAGCTCCAGCATTCCCTTCCCAGGAAAAACAGAAAGGCAAGGGGAATGTGAGGAGGGAGTGAGACTCAGGCATAGCAGAGGGTGTTTTCCATCACTTCAGTGATCACTTCAGACAGAGTCCCCACGGGCTCCACGGCTGCCTGTGACTGTGATGCTATCTGTCACCATGTCATGGCCCTCGGGGGAGGCATCCTGACACCTGCACCTTGCCAGGACACAGCTTGATCTGTGAAAGCAGCACTAAACTGGCTGAGATGGGGCTGAGCATGTCTTCAGGAGCTCAAGAGTGACAGGGGCTGGAGCAGGCAGTGGCTGCTCTGTATGCTGGTGCTGAGAAGCACTGAACACCTTCATCCTTTCCTACCCCCCTCTCCTGTAAAGTGTGGCTGAGGGCTGCTCTTGGTGTCCTTTTCTCTCTGAAAAATGGAAAGTATTTTGGGTGCAACCATTGCAAATATGAGCTAACTCCTGCCTTTTTTGCTGTTGTCCCCTAGTATTTCTGGGGGATTCCTGTGGTACACACAGGTACCCAACCAGCCAGTTTGCCCTGTGGTCACTATGGCTTTTCCACCTTGCTCTTTTCCTCCTCTAAATTCTTTTCATGCTGGAAACAGCCTCCAAGTAGCCAGAGTCTTTGGAATAACACTTCTCTTATCATCATCCTTAATGATCAGACAGCAGTGGACGCACGTCACTGGAATTGTGTTTGTCTCCTTCACTGTATTTTCCTTTTAAATTTGTTCCTTGTGTTTGTTTCGGGATGGCAGATGTGTCAATGGCTGAGTATTTTCAATGTGTTTATCTTTTGTGTGCTGTATATTTTGGGTATAGAAGCAGTGAGAAGAGATAAGCACATAGAAACCACTTCTGCATTAATGCCACTAATTCTGAGATTATAAATATATATGAGAGAGTTTCCGTGATTCTGAGTATATTCTAATGTTTTGTTTAATGCATTGACTCTCTGGGGACAAAACAAGAGAAAACCTCATTTGTATAATTTAAACAGCTAGCAATAAAAATAGGAGCAAAGAAAGGACAAATTAAATGGCCAAGCTTTCAAACACATGCAGATAGCATTCTCTTTGAGGGCTCAGTCCTTGCAATGGAGCCTGTGTGGCTCCAGCCCATTCTTTCCTGGACTGAAGCCATGGGCTGTGGTGCCTGTGGTCCCAAGCTCCTGCCATCTCCTCAGGGATGGCAGGGCTGAGGGAAGTCAAGTCTCAGCTCTTGTGATGTTACAAGGGAGGCATGAGGACCATTTTTTATTTGAGAAGCCTTGGAAAGGACAGCAGGGACTGCCAAAGCCAGTTGACCTCCCTTTCCCCTGTGTGGGCAGCAGACCATCACATAGCAAGAGGAGAGGCACATAAAATAAGACAAATTTGTATAGTCCCTATGTCAGTTACTTGGTTCTTGAGCAGCTCCTCCTAGCAGAGGTACAGACCTGGGCTCCACATAAGGTTACTTTATTTATGTACCTTCTTGCTACTTCACAATCTAAGCTGTTTGCAACTCTGTATGTATCCAGCTCTTTGCTCAGGGTAACACTCCATCACCTCATCCCTTTATTTGCACACTTCTCTTATTCCAGCAGAGCATGCCAAGGAATAAAAATAATGCTTAATTTTTCTCACAGTTGAGAAAGGACTTGGGGAAAAAAAACCCCCAACAATAATCTATCAAAATATTTCTTATGGGCAAAGGCTGCTTGACCAAACATGCTCAGACTTATCAGCAAAAATGAAACTCTAGTTTTCTCTTTCTCACTCCCTTTGAGTTCTTCTCACCAGGAGTGCACATCTGTGCTCCCACAGGGCAGGATTTGGAGCTTCATCAGAAAGTGCCATGCCCTGAGAATTTCCTTCAGTCGCTTCCAATTGCCAACATGTGAAGAGTCCATGGGCTATAGCCCATGCTGCTGTGCTACAAGAGCAGGCAGCACTGATTGGCTCTGGTTCAACAGCTCAGAGTCTGCTGATAAGAAATTTAAGGTCTTGCTGTCTGGTTGTGCTGTACCTTTGCAGTC
>NW_008658067.1:0-9561 GCF_000695815.1 Acanthisitta chloris | reverse complement strand
TACATCCTGATGGCATCTCTCTTGATTTCTCTTGGCAGTGGGTATGAAGGAAGGGGAGCTGCTCCATTACCACTACCCAGACCCCCACATCCATCATTCTCCCCCCATTTTTCCAAGTTTCACATTTTCCCAGCAAAAGACTGGGAAAGAATTGTTTGCTCTTTCTAGGAGTTCTGGCTTCCAGTTCTGGCACTGTGCCTTGCAAAAAGCTTTGCTGTTTCCATGACAAATTTGGCAGCTTTCTGGCTTCTGGGCTGCCCTGCCTGGACTTCAGGAAGGGAATTATGGAGATGAGATCCAGAAGTGTAGTTGTTTTTTGAGAGCAAAGACTTTCCCACCTACAACAGCCTTCTCGTGCTGTGCTTGCAGATGTGGAAATGTGGCTGCTGTAGGTGTTTTCCTTCTGGGATGTGTGTCACTAGATCCATTTCAGTCTCCCACAGTCAGTCCTGTTTGACAAGATCTTGGTTAAGCCATTAATTTCCACTCACAGCCTGTGATCACACCGATATTCACTGATTTTCGGAGGGACCATGGTGTTTTGAACTTGATATGCCTACACCATTATTAGGTTGGAATTATACTTATATGTAAGTAATCCTTATTTCTGAAGATATGAGAAAATCCCACAGAGATGGAAAACTATTTATTCTTCATTATCTGATTTTTTTGCTGCAAAAGCTGCACATCATCAGGTTGCTGTGCTGTTCCCAGCAAAAGGTAGCCCCAGGAAGGGGCTTAATATTCCTCACAGCAAAGTGCTGGAGGACTCCCTGGAGGACATAGTTGCCCATTTTGGCCTGATGGTTCATGTGGAACAAGCATAAGGCTGAAAAATATCCAACCTTGAGACCTGAAGGTAACCTGAAAACATTATTGAGAATTTTACCTTTCTGCAGGGAGAGAAATGAATGCACTGCAGCTCAGACCTCTTGGAAAGATCTAATGTGGCATTTATTTCAGATATAAATTTGCCTATATAAAAATGACATCTTGGTACTCAGCCTCTGGTGCCAGATCCAGCTCTCACTTGTAAATTAGGAGTAGATCCATTAAGGCAATGGAATTACAGCAGCTGATGTGACAGCAGCCTCACCTTGGCAGTATTTCATCCACTGTGGGCTTCACTCTAATCTCCTGCTGGTATGAATCTGAAGAAACTCTGCCAAAACCAACAGTGGTGGAGAGAGGATGAAAGAGAAGCAGAATCTGCACATTTTTGGGCAGCAGATATCCTGTGCACACTCTCCTGCCACAGAGGAGCAGCATCCCAGCACCTTGCCAGGCAGTTGAGAGCAGTGCTGAGTGATGACACCACAAATGCCTTTGCACAAACCCTTGAACACCCTTTCATGTTGCTGCATGGATACACCTGTGCACCTCCTCCCCAGGGTGCCAGGGTCACCACAGCTCAGTGGGGCTGCTCATCCCACCTCAGCCTGTTTCCCCTCCTGCTCACAGGGGAGCAGACTGCAGCCCTGCCCCTGCCATGAGGATTTAGGAGGAAGATTTAGGATACTTTTGCCATTATATATCCTTTTCTTGATGCATTTCTGCCAGGGGGAGTGCTATGTTATTAGTGTCTGAAGGAGAACATCCCACCTTTGTGGAGGCTTTATGAGTCAGCCCACTCCAAATACTGATCCGTATTACAAGGCAATGCTGGAACTTCTTGTTCACTCTGTGCTACCAGAGCCCAGAAGAACAGTCTGAAAGAGCAAAAGTGCTGGATGAAGCCTTACAAATTCCAGGTTCAATTCTCAGCCAAGGGAGGCAATTAGGGAGGTGACTGAGTCACAGCCACTCAGCAATTATGCTGCATCTCAGGTGCAGGTACCATTTACCTGCTTCTGGTTGAGCACAGTCATGTTGGAAAAGGTCTTCCTCCAGGCATGTGGCTTTGTGAGATCTTTGGGCTGCCTCTGGTAGTCATTACTGCAGATTTAACAGTGTTATTCATTTAGCCTGTCAGACCTTTATCAGAAGAGATTAGCAGGTGCGTGAGAGCTTTAATATCCCTGGCAGATCTATTTCTCCCCCAGTAATTGCCTTAAGATGGTTTTATTTCACTGTCCAGACTTTCTCTCATTCCCCTTTTGATCTTTTAGATTATTTCCTGACTGTTTTGCCACACTTTCATTCCTTACACTGAGAAACAGCAGCTCATAACTTGTGAGCGCTAGGTAATGGGATACATCTGCCTAAAAGACTCATTCATAAAGCTCTTTAATTCAGCAGCTCCATTCTTGTGGTGAATGGCTGAGGACAGGAAAGCGAGGGTTGACTGAAAACACCTCAAGTGGAAAATTAAGAAAGGCAAAGACTGTGCAGCACCTGGAGGAGCAGCATATATGCCCAGAGATGCTGGATCATCCCTGGCTTATGGTTGGCAGGTCCTTGCAGCTGCTCTCCATGAGCTCAGCCTTGCTGTGGTGATCAGGAACAAGAACAGTTAAATTTCCCCAGCCTGCATAGGCCAAAGGCAACAGATCTGCAGGTTGTGGCCAAGCCTGTTTCACAGAGCATGGGAGCCAGCCTGGGAATCCTCCCTGGTGGCTCTGCTTGAGGTCCTTGGTGTTGGAGGTGCTTGGCCAGACACTGAACAGCCACCTCCTGCAGGGGCAGGGGAAGACCATTGCTCTCTGCTCTGCAAACTGGGCTCAGAGAGCCTGGCAGAGGCTGTGGCTGGGAAATGCCTGCCTGATAAAGGAATGATTTAAGTTTAGTGATTTTATCCTACAGTGCACACAGCATTTTGTGCTCCTTAGTGTCATAAAACCTCACAGAGACAAGGGTAAGGCACACAGGGACAAGCTGTTCATTCCTGGATCTCTCAGGTGCAGAAATATTTCATACATATTTTTTAAATCAAATTATCCTTGGATAATTCACCAACTGCCCAGTCTACAACATCAACCAGCTGTCTCAGTTAAGGTGCAATGAGGTAAGAGGGAAAAGGTTGGGCATAGAAAACATTTTAAATCAAAGGTCACATTGCAGCTCCATGAGCCTTCCCCTTCCCCATGGGATGAGGATAATCACAGGGTAATCAGTGCCCTCTGCTCTGGTAATCCTGAGCCAGCTCCTCCCTGGTGTGCTCCAGGCATCGATTTCTTCTGGGGGTGTCTTGCAATCAGCAAGAGACACCAAACAGGGAGATTCTGCTGTAGATTCCTCACTTGGGAAAATGTTCTCTGCAAGTGCTGCATCCATCTCTATTGCTGAAATATTTTAAAGGATCTCCTGGTTGTTTCAAGCTAAGGGGAAAAAAAAAAATCCCTAAATCAGGGCAGCCAGGAGCCTCCTTTGGGGTCTGCCAGGGAAGCCTGAGGGTCAACAGTTGCATGAGACTGCAGTGACTTTACAGCTGTGCTACGTCAGTTCTGACTCTGAGGACTTTGCCTAAAGATGTTTAGCAGGCAGAGAAAGCAACTACTGCAGTCCTTGTGCCCCTGGGCTGACCTAACCAGTAGTCATTCATTCCCAGAAAGTTTGGGAAAGTCTTATACGATCCTCATACATGCCAGGCAAGTAGTACTTTCCTGGAGGCTGACTTTCCCAGAGGGTTCCAGCAATCTCTCTGGTTGCACCTGCTCATAGCTGTTCCTTTATTTGTTCTTCTAGCAGCCACTGGTGATTTATTTTTGTGCTGAATATAATCACAAGGGTAAACAGAGCTGCACTGATTTTTCCTAGAAAATTTGCACTGATAGATCTCTGGTTCTTTACAACAAGAGTATCACAACACACTGGAAACCTAGGCAAGTCATACACTCTCCCTGTTCTTTTAGCTACTCTCCCTGTTGGTTTAGATATTTCAAGTCAGAAGAGCTCAGGCATTGGTGTATGGGATGTGCTGTGGTGGGGGAGTGTGGGAGGAGACACAGGGACCATGTTGGGAGCTGCTGGTGTTGTGGATTGCTCACCATCCAGCTCCCAACCTAGTCTGAATCCCAGCATCAATTATTATCACATGTAAAATACCTGCAGGCAGGAGTCTCCCTTTGGAGGGCATTCTTCTATCTGGGATGCTCAAGGCAGTTGCTGACCCATTGAAGGGCTGATGAATATTAGAAGAGGGATGAATCTGTTGTTTTTGTGTTGCACTGGAATGGGCACCACACACCATCCCCTGGGGCTCCTCAGCTCTTGCTCTGGAAGTGACTGAGTGAGCATTTCTCAGCCTGTGCTGTGTCAGCGTTAATGTGTCCTACCTCCAGACAACTGTGTCCTGCAAAGTTTTACTACTGATCAAATTATAACAAGTCTGAAATAATCCTCTGCTCTCACCCTGTGCTTTAAAACAGGACTCAGGTTAATGTGGAGGGTCTTTTTCATAGGCATGTAAGACCAAGGGTACAGAACAGATCAAATGATGCTCAGCCCAGCCACCTGCTCCCAACAGTGGCTGGTAGCACATGTGCTGGGAAGGAGCAGGAGTGGAAGTTATAGGTTATATACCCAGTGTTCTGTAGGCCAGAAGTTTCATTGTTGTTTTTAATAGCTGCTTATGGCCTTTTCTGCTGTGAACAGTCCAATCTCCTCTTGAACCCTTTTCATTGCGTTCAGCCCTCACCACTCCTCTGCCTGTGAGCCCAGTGGCTGCCACAGTTGTGCCTTACCCTTACAAATGCTGTATAATAATTTCCCAAGTTTCCCCTGAGTATTTTATTATAAGGAACAGTGATTCATCAATCTCCATACGAGGACTACGTACCAGTCGTGATTGTATGTACCACTGTGATACCTTGTACAAAACATTATCTTTTTTTTTGTCTCCCCAGTGGTTCACAGGCAGAAAATAAACCTGTCGCATCTTCAAGACAGTACTGACAGTACAGGAACAGATCATGGAATATTCCCAGAGAGAGTTACCAAACAGCAACTCTCTGTATGTCCTTACAGATTTGGGCATTAAAACAGGCTGCCCAGTGCAGTGGTGAAGTCACCATCCCTGGAGGGATTTAAAAGATGTGTAGATGTGGCACCTGGGGACATGGTTTTGTGGGGGCTTGCCAGTGCTGGGGGAATGGTTGAACTCAATGATCTTAGAGGCCTTTTCCAGTCTAAATGATTCAGTGATTCTAAGGAAAGGTGTTTTAAACATCTTATTTTGGTAATGTGGTAAAATGCCTGTATTGATTCAAGTGGCAAAGCAAAGAAAGACCCACGGGGGGAAGAATGGGACTGAAAGGCATTAGCAGCATTGCTGCAGGGAAACATTGTCCTTGAGACACCTAAAATTCACAGCTCCAGTCTGCCTGGGTGCATTTAGAGAGAAACACATTTCCTCAACCTCACACTGAGTGCGAGACGTTAGGCTTGAGCTCCTTTGAGGAAAACACCTGTGTTCACCAGCCAGAGCCGAGTCTGCTCCTGATTCCTCAAGAAGTCCCTTGAATGCCTATCAAAGCACCTGCCATCTGAAGCAAGGACCTTGTGTAGCCTGGAAGACCCTCAGATATCTTCTCAGCCCTAAATATAAAGAGTTGTTTTATCAGATAGGAGAAGGGAAAATCCACCTTCCTGGATGCCAAGGTTTCACCTCCCTGGGATCCAGCATGAGTCAGCCAGGCACTGCTGTGTTCCACAGACCTGTTCAGGTTAATAAAATCACTGCCAGAGCATGGGCAGCTCTCAGGGTGCTGTGTGGCTTTCACATTGACGTCACTGCTTCTCATTTACCCTTGGGTGATAGTGACCGAAATTCATTACTACCTGGCAGCCGTCGGGTAAAGCCGTGCAAAATAAATCAGTGTTCTCCACAGCAAACAGGTGTCTGCAGCACAAAAGGAGCTATTCAGATCAGCAGAGCAGGAAGGGATTTTTCATCAGAGGAATGAAGACACGAATGAGTCGTTAGAGCAAGGGGAATTCACAGGCAGAGAGTGCTAACAGCGAGAGGCATGGGCGAGATTTCGCTGTAGAGACAGCGGAAAAGCAGATGGAGCATGGGGGCATAGAGAGAGAGCAACCAAAGGAGACAAAGAGGAGATAAAGTGAGCAATTCAACTTTATTATAGGAAAACAGGGACACTGAATGGAACTGCAATATACATTTAGAAGTGTGAAGGGAAATAACCTTGCCCAGTGGAAGGGACCTTTGCAAGGGTGTATCTCAGTGTTCAGGAGCTCTGTGGGGCTGGAGGAAGGCTTGGGCATCTGCATCTGGAGAGGGAGTCCCAGGTACTCTCAGGACAACACAGTCCCTGGCATTTCTGCCTCCATAGAGGGTACAGAGACTTTGAAGCAGGACCCATGCATCAGGTTGTGAGGTCATTAATAAATCCTCCTCTGGGATACTTTAAAATATGGATTTCTTGCACCTTTGGCTGCATCATTTGATTCTGGCCATTTTCAGAGCCAGGCAAACACATGGAACAGAGCTGGTCTGGCATCTCCAAGGTCCTTTCATTGAGGTTTATTGGGGCCAGGATTAAATTTATTGGTCAGGGCAATGTAGGGAAGTTTCAGTATCATGTCACATCTGGTCTGGGGGTGGAGGACATCTGTGAACAGGATCTGGAGACTGTGGGTATTCAAATTGAGCTTTTGATGCTCCTCAGCCTGCCACATTTTGCCAGCCCTAAAAATATGCCTTGAAAGAGGAAATAAAATCTCTGCAGGCTTTTCTCCACAGCTACTAAAAGATCAGGCAGTAGGTACACTCCTATATCACCTGCAAAAATGCAGATGTTCTCATCTCCAGCACACATAAAAGCCATAAATCTGGGTAGTTGTAATGTCTTCTTAGTTCATACAAAGATAATACAAATTGTGGATGGCACTGCCTGGTAAGCAGTAATCTTGATTTCCGGGCAGATTATTGTTAACATAAAATGCTATTGAGTGATCATTACAAAGGGCAGGTTGAATGGCTATTATTCATCTCTATTTTTTTGTGGGCAAAGGGCCCCCTAGAAGGCAGCAGAAGATTATATGAAACTTACATTTCCTGGAACATGATTCCCTTGTTCAGTAATAAAATAGGAAAAAAAAAATATAAGCCTCTAGTTATCAAAAGCCCAAGTTCCATTAAATGTAAAATCCTCTCCCAGGGACACTGCTGTGTTCAGTCTGGGGTGTGCTGAGAGGAGACACTGTCTGTGCCAGTGTTGGGGCACACGTAGCCAGGGCATGGCCTCTTCTGGCAGCAGGAGACAGTGTGCATCCCTTCACACCTGGCTCCTGATCTCTCATTTCATTCCAGCCTTTTGGGTCTTGGTTGTGCTTTTCTTTCTTCCACCTGTTGCCTGGTCTGATGTGTTTGCACTTAGATCTTGGGGAGAAAGGTCTCCTTTTGTTATGAATACAGGTCCAGTGCTCAGCACAACAAAATGCTCAAGCTTTACTGGAGCTTTTGATACTAACACAATTAAAGTATAAAATTTATTTATCAAAGCCTCCTCTAAAGGACACAATGGAAGAAATAGGTTTCAACCTACTTGTGATCCTCAGGAAAAGCAAGCACTTCAATTCGCTCCTTCCCAGACAAATCACATTGCATTAGTTGTTTCTGATTTTATTAGCTATAAACTGCTTTCTATTTTTATTTTCACATGCCATTGACTTTGTTTGGTACAGATACAGCTGAACAAGGGCTGGTTTTTCAAGTGCAAATCATGCTAATAGATGCCCAGTTCTTTCCACTCCACACACAGGAACATTGCAGTAAGAAAGAGAGCCGATGCCCAAAAAATATTTTCCTATTGCATTTCCTAAATCACCTCTGAGGCCACATTATCCCTTCTGAATTCCCAATTGTGGCATGGTGATGGTTGCTCTAATACTTCTGGCACTGTCTCTTCACATAAGGAGAATTTATTTGCATGGAGGAGTGAAACAATACAATTAGACAATGAAATCTCATGTGGTAAAGTGTGTGAAATTCTCCATTACTATTACTTTTATGATGCTGTTTCCAGCTTTTCTTCACTGCTTGCAACTACAACTGATGGATTTGGAGGAGAGAGTGCCTCTTATCACTGCTCTTCATCAGCAAGGGTGAGCAGCAGCAAGCAGTCAAATCATTGCTGTATCCAAACAGCATCTCTGCATCCAGAGCTGGAGCTGCAGGGAGAGCTCACTCGTTGGGAAGTTGATCTATCTAATTATGTGACTGTTGACTGGGCAACGGGCTACACATCCAGTTGTCCCCAGTAAAAATCATCTGTCTTAAAATTTGATCTGAGTTAAAATGCATCATCTTTTTCTGTCATTACCTGTTTCTTTCCCGGTCACAGTATTTTTGAACTGGTGACCAGAGTGATCAGAAGGAAGTTCTTTTCCATCATTAGGATATCAGGTTCAGAAAGACCTCTAGAATCCTTTAATGCAGATGAGGGTATGAGTAGCACTTCCTGAGCAGAATTACAAGGAAGTGTTCTCACTGGAGACAGTGTTCAGAGGTGGATGCTGGCAGGAGTTCAAATGTCCACACTTGTTCTTATGGCCATGACCTCCCTGACATCTCCTGGCTCTGGTGGGGGTAGTGGAGGCTCCTTTCTTTGCAGGGTCCACTGAACTCCGGTAAGAGAGCAGCTCTGGGACTGAGGACCGTGTTGTCCCTTCAGAAAGAGAGAAGTTAAAAAGAGAGATCATTCTTTGGTGGTATTTGCTCTTCATTTCCTTGGCTGATCTGTAGAGGTTCCCAACAAAGCAATAGCATATAGGGTTGAGGCTGGAATTAGTGAGGCCAAGCCATTGGGCAAAAGGTCTGAGCTGCAGGATCCAAGGAGAAGGAGTCACATCCTGCAAAGATTTGGGGATGTTGAAATCAATCCAGATGTCCATCAGGTAGACAGGCAGCCAGGAGATGGCGAAGAGCAGGACCAGGGCCACCACCATCTGTGCCACCTTCTTGCGGATCTTCAGCCTGGAGGCTGGCAGAGATCGGTTCAGGGCAGTGCTCTCCTTCAGCTGGGTGCTGCGGCTCCACAGCCGGCGCACCGTGAGGAAGCAGATGACCATGTTGAACAGGACTGGCAGGCAGTAGAGGGCACAGAAGAGCAGAAAGTTGTAGGCTTGCTTGAGCCTCTCTTGAGGCCAAATCTCCCTGCAGATGGAAAACACCAGGGGCAAGCCTTCCACCACCCCAATCTCATCCCGTTTGTTCATGAAGATGAGGGGCATGCATATCCCTGAGGACAACAACCACACCACCAGGATGGTGCTGAGGATCCTCTTCTGGGTGAAGAAAGACCGGGCATTGAGTGGGTTGTGCACGCTGTAGTAGCGGTTCACGCTGATGACGGTCAGGCTGAGGACGCTGGCAGAGACAGAAACAGCCTGGATGAAGGGCACAGCCCGGCAGAGGAAGTCCCCATACACCCAAGCTTTGTAAATGAGGTTGCCCACGGTGATGGGCATGCAGATGCACACCACCATGAGGTCGCACACCGCCAGGTTGATGAGGAGGCTGCGGGTGGCACTCAGGCTGGACACACGGCTCCGGCGCTTGCGGGTCAGCACCCTGAGAGACATGATGTTGCCCACGAAGCCCACCACGAAGGACACCAGGTACATCACTGTGAGGCTGATGGTGACGGGCTCCTTTGCAAA
>NW_008658066.1:6084-8967 GCF_000695815.1 Acanthisitta chloris | reverse complement strand
CAGCGCCCGGGAGTGCTCCCCGCGCTGGGACAGGCGCAGGAGCTGGCTCAGAGCCTGCACACGGCATCCCCAGCAGCTGAGCCTCACAGCTCAGGTACAGCGAGCTCCGCAGCGGCCAAGAGTATCCCTAGTTTGCTGTTCCCTCGTTCACCAGAAATGTGCCTTTTCTGTGACACCTTCCGAGCAACCTAGCAGTTAAATTAGTAACTACGATAAAAGCTACCAGTGCTGCTTGGAGACTGGGTTTCTAAATCCCCTGTCATCCCAAACAACGTGTGGATGGAGCCACCCTGGAGTTTGGCCCTTTGGTCCCCTCCCTCAGCATCCAGCTAGGCAGAAGGGATGCACAGCTCCATGCAGGCTCTTCCTGGGAATGGGACTGGATCTTTCCCAAGCAGGATGTGACATTATTTTCGGGCATTCTCCAGTGTAATACTGTGCATCATCTGTATGTCTGTCCTGTCTGGAGTGGCAGGGACGAACTGCAAGGATAGGAAGCTGAGGAAAACGTCCTGAGAGTCACTGCTGATGGCCAGGTGCCTGCTTCTCCCTGCTCAGCACTTCACTTTCCCCCCAGAAAACAAAGCTGCCGTCACACGAGTGCCCATAAAACGCGAGGCATCCTGAGTGCAGAGATTAGTGGTAATTTTACAAGGACTCAAATAACGCCGGTCTGCAGGGTGCAGCACTGCCTTGAAAGGGAACAGCAGACATTTCCCCTGGAAGCAAGTTTCCTCTTTAGAGCAGTTTACGGCCGAGGTGCAGTGTCAGATTGTGGCACAAATACATTGTCAGCCTTTGGGTTGGAAGATGGACATTTGATACCTCTTTCTGCTGCCGAATTGCTGCCCAGACCCGGCTCCCAGCACGGTTATTTTTTGAAGCATTATGTAATTGGATTGCATGGTCAGTAGTGCTTCCTTAACAAGCCTTTCAGCAAACCCTCTGCCTGCCGCAGCCAATCCTCAACCCTTACATACACACTTACTCACGCAGGCTCAGTCTGCAGTAAACTCGCTGCTAAATACAGTTAGAAAACAGACGAAACCAGGCTGGGAATAGATCATCCGTTCCCTGCGCTACGTGAGCCGTGGTGTGGCCAAGCCCTGGGCACCGCTGGTGTGAAAACGGGGTCCTGCTGGTGTCTCCTGGCAGAGGGGTCACCGCTGCCTCCTCTGCCATGCCTCTCCCTAATGGGGTAAAACCCCTACGTTTTGGAGCACGGATGAGCAGCTGAACCCACGGCTGGTCCCAGTGTCCCTGTCTGCTCTTGCCCTGCCATGACGGCCCTGAGCCTTGGCGACCAGCTTTGGAAACCTCTCCGATGGTGCTCAGACCCAGAGCGACACCAGGGCCTTTATCCCGGGTTTCAGTGTTGGCTGAAGGGCTGAATTAGGATCTGCAGACACCTCCCAGGCCAGGCCGAGCACCATTCCCGCCGTGCAGCACGCAGGGCCTGGCGTCTCAGCCTGTCGCGGTGTTTTCCAGGACCATCCCTCTCCTCCGGCCGCTGTCAGCCCGCAGGTTATGGCTCTGCTGAGTCACGGCTTCCTGTTTGTGATTGCTGACTGGTGGCAGCAGTTGCAGAAGCAATAAGAGATATTAAAAAGTGTGAACTTCCACTGGGACCAGGAGATACAATTAGGGCTGTGCCAAGAAATACACTGCAGCGAGCTGCCGTTGAAAGGGATGCGGAGCACTGCAGCCCCCCGTTCCCTTGCTGCAGGAAGTAGGAAAATGAACATCACTGGCCTTTTATCATCTCTGAACCCAAATAAAAATTGCGTTTGACTTCTGAAGCTCACTCTGGCTCTTTTCCATGCTCCTCCTCAAAGCCTTTGATCCAGCCTTCCTGTCTGGGTCTCCTCTACCTGCTGCTGCTGAGATGTAGGGATCCGTGTTCCGTGCTTTCACCTAAGACTGATTCTCCACAGAAGCCTGCGTGAGCCTATGTAAAGGGGCTGCTTTAGAAGGTGTGCACAATGTAATGTTATTTCCATTCTTTTTTTAATGGGAAATATCTCTGGGGAGAAGCATGAAAGTATGTGAAGAAGGTGCTCTTTGATCATTAAGATCTAAATGCAGCATCCAAACCACATCTCTGTTTCTCCATATTATGCTGAAATTCATCTTAAAGTGCTGCTCCTGGGTGGGCATTTTCCTGTTCCTCCTTCCTTGGCTTGCACATTTGGAAGCATTGCCACCAGTTTCATCTCCAGCCCTGATGACTGTCTCCAAACGTTATTTCTCCACTCTATTGTTACTGTATTTATATCATCCTTTCAATTTTTGTTTTAACCCCATTTTCAGCCTTATTGTCAGAAGGTACATTCTGGTTATTCAGCTGAGGACAGGAGGTGAAGGACAGCTCTGTGGACTGTGTGTCACTGGAGGACAGAACATGTGCTGAGGCTGGTCTTTGCTGGATTGAAGCTACAGTATGCTGGATTGAAGCTACCGTAGTTTGCAGCTAAGGAAAAAAAACCTTCATTTTTGTACTGACATTAGACTGATTTTTATTTTGTTTTTAACCCTACGACAGACGTAGGGCTGAGAACTGGCACAGAGAACACACATTAGGGGAGGAAAAAAAGCCACCCCAGAACCTCAGTTATTTCAACAAATACCAAAAGTGGATTCAGAGTGGATGAAGAGGAGGAGGAGGCAATAGTGAACACACAACACAGTTCAAGCTGGCAAGGAGCCCTTTCTTGAAGAATGTAAGTTTAACCTTTAGCATTCAAGTGTCTGGGCTTAAGTGTCATTATGAGCAATACTTTCCTCCAGCACAGCCTCTCCTGCCTGGAGGAGGGTTCTGTGCAACCTCATCCATTTTCCCCTTTCCTGAGTATAAAAATACATATTTCTGGCTGCATATGCTCA
>NW_008658066.1:0-5470 GCF_000695815.1 Acanthisitta chloris | reverse complement strand
GAAACGCTGCCTGGGATCCCCACCACGGGCTGGGTGCTGGGCTGGGTGCTGCCGGGGCAGGGGGCAGCGGAGCCCCCAGCGCACAGCTCCCCGGCACAGCCCTCCCTGGGCACAAATCAGAGCGTCTGTGGCGTGTGCAGGGAGGGCCGGGGTGAGCTGCGGGGTGAGCTGCGGGGTACGTCGCGCTGCAATCACAGCCCGGGCCCCGAATCTCAATGAGCACAGCTCGCGTCGCCGCAAATGTCAGATGTGCTTATGTTAAATACAGGTAATAGCGAGGCGCACGGCCGAGAGCGTGATTCCTGCAGATATCTTGTCTGATGAATTTTGCATCTCGTGTTTGTGATTTTTCCGTGCGAAGTAGTACAGGTTTTAGAGGAATAAGAGCAGATATTTACAAAGAGATAATGATGAACTGTTTGATTAACTGCAGCAAAGATGCTATGTCAGATCCAATTTCTCACTGCTTACAACTCAGGGGTGGAGGACGTGGTTACTATATAGTAAGTGCAGCTGGTGCTGGTGCTTAACTTGGTGACTAATTCGATGCAGGCTTTCCTGCAAATCTCTAGCTTAATTCTGAAATAATTTGGAGGGGAAGGAGGCGGATGGACTATTTTCCAAGGAGCGTTTGGTACCCTGCTTGCACTGAGATGAGAGGCTTGCAGTGCTGTCACTGCTCTTGGCCCACAGCAGGGGTGAGCACAGGACGTGCCAGCCCTGGGCCAGGGTCCCTGCGCTGCCTGACAGACCCAGACCAGCCCCCAGACAAGCCAGGGTGTCTTAGTCTCCCTTCTGAATTCTGTGGAAACCACCCTGTAATCCAGAATTCTTCTCACTGCTGAAAACACTTTTCCCCCCCTTTCTAATTCCCTGGGAAATGTAATTTTATTTTGTAACTTATTTCCCTCTTTTTTCCTTTTAAGATGGTTCCCAAACGTTTATTGTGGGATTTTTCATTTAAAATAGTTTTCTAGGGAAATTACTGTGACAGTGATTTAATTGTTTAATTAAAATCTGACATTGATGACAACATAAATACAATAGGCATGAGGTGATACAGGCATTAAACAAGTGCAATTGTGGAATACATCCATAGAATACTCTGAGCACACGAAGCAGCTCACAAAGAAATGATGTTCAATATTTATCAGGTTAGTGACTCCTAATTAAATGCCAAGACTTTTTTCTTCATTTCTCTCAAAAAGCCAAGAAACATATAGCTGTATTCCAAGTGTTTATTTCCATGGCAAACACATCCACTCCTCTTGTGTTACGGCCTGCAAAACAAGCAAATGCACGTTAAAAACCTGCTGGCCGGCTGAAGGGTGTTTACTTAGCCTGGCTGCAGCAGCCTTGCCAGAGGTTTGGGGACAGCTGGAATAGCCCACAGAGGTCCTGTCACTGCCATTGCCTAGAGCAAAATGTCTTTTAATAATGGGGTAAAACCCCTGAAATACAGTAAAGAAAATCAAACGCTCTTTTGAACACCCCTCCCAGCCTAAACCTCCCCAAATCCTACAGCATTTCTTGTAGAGAAACGCACTTCCCCCTCCAGCATCCCCACATGTCTCAGCAGTGAGGGAGGCACCCCCCATTACCCCAGATGAACATGCCTCCAGATATTCCCACTATCCGGCTGGAATTGCTCAGCAGTGTGGGTCTCCAGCCCTGCTGCATTTCTGCATCCCAACAATGACCGCGCTGCTGTTGGAATATCCCTTTCCATGCCTCTTGCTGGGCGTCTTTAAATGGTATCAGCTCACTTCTGCAGCTCAGCCAGCCCTGTGCAATCCATCGCCGCCGATCGCCTGCCCTTTCCCCTTTCCAAACCTGGAATAAACGCATCTGCTCCAGCCCGATTCCCCTCAGCCTTCCCCCCTTCTCCTGCTCAACTCCATACAAACAAACTTTCCAAAGGAAAAGCTAGCTTACCTGGCCAATGCTTTGGGCATAAAGTCATACAAACTGATCAAGGCAGACATCCCAACTCCAGCACAGGGATTTGATTGCAAATTTCCATTGCAAAGGAGCAGAGGGAACTGGAAATCTGACAAATGCCTTCAAATTGACCTGTGTTTCCACAATGCACGCTGTGTTTAAAATGAATGGCAGACTTTATCATTTGGAGCTCCTTCAAGGACTCTGGCCTTCCATGCTTTGTTCTGATCCTTCAGACACATTTCCAAGAAGCACAGAGCTATGGAAGTGGATGATACTACGGAGATTTTTTCCAAGCTGGATTTCCACCCTCCCCCCTGATTTTAAAAAGATAGCCTGGAACTTTTTTTCTTATTCTCCCCATACATCAGCCCCTCGTGCCCTGCCGGCCTCAGGCTTCGCAGAGTCTTGGCCCGGTCCCTTTCTGCCTGGCAGCGAGCAATGGGATACGCTTGTGGCTCCCTAAAAATTCACTAGAGTCAAGTGCTGTCACTGCAGCCCCATGCAAATCTGCTTCAGGGAGCTGCTCCCAAGCCCATGGCAGCCAGGTCGTGTCTCCAGGGGAGGACCTGGTATCCTTGCAGAACCCAGGGAACCGGAGCCGCTCACCCCCGTTTTACATGTCAGAGGTAACAACCATCTTTGCTGAGAGTCCTGTCCAGAAAGCCATACGCGCTGCCTCGGGAAAACATTTTGCTTCAAAGTTGCTCCTCTTAATTTGTACACATTTCTACAAATAATAACTTGCCTTTAAAGCGCCACTATTCCTTCCATCTGCTCAAAATAACAGAGAAATGAAACGATGCGATTCTCTGCGCAAATACATCAGATATGCCGTGAGACAAAAAAACGGGTTAATCTAATAATTCAACTGCGTCTTTAACAAGTTTCCTATGGGAAAAATCAGTCTTATTTTCCCTGCAGATCTGATACTGAGAGCTTCTTTCTGCTAAGCACATTAAAAGCTATTTGAACCCAAAATCCCATCTATGCGTGTGCAGAGATACACATATAGAAAGAAGAGGCACCCGCACTACTGCAGATGAGGCTGTATCAGGATTTCTAATTAAGGGAAGGGAAGCCCCTTCTTATATTTTAGCAACTGGATTGTCTTTTTGCCTAGAACAAAGAAATCTTACGGGAAGTAAATTTTCTGTAGGAGACGTGCGTGCACATACATGTAATCATACCTAACAATTCTGTACGAATTATCCCTTAATTCCTTGGCTGCATTTCGGTGTTTACGCAGTGCTTTATCCGCTGGTCCTGCAGCAGTCACTTGTTCCTTCCCTTCTTTTCACGCGCAGCACCCCCTCACCACTTCTTTTTGCACCCTGGAAAACTAGGAGCTCTCCCATTCCCCAGCCCCCAGACAGCTGCATCCAGGACGAGGGGCAAACCTCTGCCATCCACTCATCCGGCTGTTTCCCTTCCCAGCCTCAGCTCCTGCCTTGGCAGCAGGGGAGGGAAGATACCCTAGGACTTGACCCCAGGGCAGAGCCTGCTCAGGCTGGACTCAGCTCCCAGGAGACTGGGGGGGCCGCAGGGCACGCACCCCTCTCCCCGCTTAACCCCTCTGCTCCTCTGACCTGGCGCCTGCTGCCCTCCTCCCTTTTGGGGCACTGGGGCTCACCCCGGGAGCGTGACGGAGAAGAATGCCGGAGCAGCGAGGGGCTGTCGCAGGAGGGCTCCGCGCAGCACGGCCAGAGGAGCAGCGGGATCAGCGAGCAGGGGATGTTTGGTTTGTGTTAACTACCCAGACAGATGCACTCCGGCATGTTTGCCTTTATGGGATCCATATGTTGTCATGGGAAATTAGAGGACAGCAGCACACAGCTAGAATTCGTGATGCAAACACAGAGACAACGTCCATGGCTTCAGCCCGTGCGTGTCCCTATTTCTGGAGCATCCACAGTCACTCCTTTGCTCCCCACCTTCCCCACGCGTTTCCTTTTGCTTCACTCTGCAAAAAGTGTGGGCACAGGCAGCACCCACTCACAGCCCAGGCCACCGGATCCACAGCCTCCAGGGAAAAGAGCCACTTCTCCTAAGTTATCCCAAGCGCTAAAGACAAGGGTTACTTTATTCTCACCTCAACTTCATCCTCAACCCACACTTGGTTCACGTTCAGCAAGAAGAACAGTTACAAATTACACGCACCTTCCCAGACAGTGCACCGAGCAACCCCAAAAAATTTCACTTCCCCCAGGGCTCCCTGGTTTGGAGGTCAGTTGGGTTTTGTTTTGCTTTCTTTGCTTAGGGTTGTTCTTGTTACGGGCTTGGGTTTGGGTTTTTTTTTTTTTGGAAGGGTGAGCACATTAACAATTATTCTTCCATAAAGGCAGACAGACATATATCGAGCAGGGACCGACAGATATTTAAGGGCAGATTTTAAAGGCAAACTGGTCCCGTACCAAAGTCAATCCAAGCGCCAGGACTCACACAGCACACGGGGATCACCAGGCACACAGGGCTGCAGGTACAACATCCACAGAACCCCTGGCACCTACCAAACCCTGAGCCCTAAAACCTGTGACTATCTCCCAAACACAAGACACTTCCAGCAATGCATCAACAGTACAGTCAAACTCCTAATCACCGTCCTCTTCCCTCACCCCATCCCACTTAGAGGGACTTGGCAAGATTCCGAATGACAACCCCCACGTTAAGGAATAGGGAAAGCTTGACACATTTCATTAAAATACTTACTAACAAACATGCAGTTTATTACCTTGCAGTATAAAATACATCTACATTAAGGTTCTCCCAAATGGAAAAACTGACCGCAACAGCATTCCTTGTTCAGAGCTATGAAACAAACCGAGAAGTTAATTATTTGGGCTATTATGAAAATAAATGTAAAAAAAAAAATTTAAAGAAAAAGAAAAAAGCTTCTTGAGATTTTTCAAGACAGATGATTTAATTCAGCGGCAGTTCTGCCAGTAATAAAATAGCCTCTTACAGAAAGATGAAGAAACCATATTCCTGAAGCCTGGACAGAGGTTCTTTACTGGATCACCTCCTCCTAAAATTCAAATCCCACGTTCCCAGCAATCATCTACATTTTTCGCTAGGGCTGGAATGGGGAGGGAAAAGCTGATGGAAATAAAAATTTTAAATAATAATCGCAGATGGACCCGATCAGAAAGGGAAAAACATTACCGTAAGGCTACAGAAATATTTATTTAATCAAAGCAGAGGTTCTGGTGGGACTGGAGGAATGTTGCATCCTTTCCTTAAAAAAAAAAAAAAAAAGAAAAAGAAAAAAGGGAAAAAAAGAAGAAAAAAGGGGGAAAAAAAAGGAGGGGGTGGGGGGAGAAAAGAGAAAGCAAGAAAGAAAAAAGGCAGAGGCACAGCCGCCTCCTGGAGTTCCCCATTGTCCGGGGCTATAGAGAGCCCCAGAATGGCATTAAACTCACAAAAGGCACATTGTGCGGGGGACAAAAAAAGCCCCTTCTTCTACAATAACTTTTAGCTTCTTATTTTTAGAAAATGACAAAGCTGTTGCCAGCGATGGCTGGTGAAACCT
>NW_008658065.1:377-1128 GCF_000695815.1 Acanthisitta chloris | reverse complement strand
GGGATGACCCTGGCTGCTCTGGAATTTTTGTGTTGCTGGGTTACAAGATGAGTGATGTGAGTAGAGGTGCAATTTATTCCAGTGGGCAAAACCGAAGTTTGGGATCAGGTGTAGATGTAGCATTGCTTGCGAAGCACCATGCCTTGCAAATAAAAAGTCTCCAGGTGAGTGGCTGTGAAGCCTTGCCCTGTAGTTTAGTTTCATCTAGGGAGAATCTTGAGAAGCATGTTCATGTGTCGCTGGCTGGATCTTCCTCCAGCAATAGACTTCGTTAATATAGAAGATGAGTTTAGGCAGAAAAGGGATGTGTTTGGTGCCCCCATTGAATTGATGCTGCAAAACATGGGGCAGCATCAGATCTGTGTTTGTGTGCAGGACCACAGGGCATGCTGGTTCACCTGAGATTTTTGGCTGTAGCCAAGTGGGAAACTGAGCCAGCGCCATGTCATGGTGGCAGTGTCCTCTCTGCCAGGGGTCTGAGCAGAGGGCTGATCTCTGCAGATCTCTCTGTGCAGATACCTTCAGCTCTGCCACAGCTCTTGATTGAACAGAGTCTTGGGTTCTTGAAGAGTGGGAGTGTAATGTGACTGCTGATATATCTGGGTGCCTGGAACTGGCTGTGAGCCCTGGTGTAGAATACCCAGCAAGTTGTCAGCTTGAGGAAGTGATAAAATTGGATTGCTAGAGGTCTGAGGTATCTCATGGTGTCTGTAGGCTCATAATGATGTGTTTTTCTTCTTTGGTCTCTCTC
>NW_008658065.1:0-262 GCF_000695815.1 Acanthisitta chloris | reverse complement strand
CTTTTGGACAGGAAGAGAGGCTGTGCCAGGAGGAAGAACAGGTTCAAGAGCAGGTGGAAGAGGAGCAAGCCAAGCAAGAGGTGGGATCAGGAGATGTTGACCTTCTCTTCAGAGGGCTGGTGGGAGAGCTGGAGCTGGGAGCTGTTTGCCCAGGTCTTAGCTCACCGTTGCTGCTTACACTGCTGAGTGTTGAGCCCACATAGACATTAGACATGCTTTCATGGTGTAACCTGGAGCTGGTGTCACTCTTGCCTATGTGCCT
>NW_008658064.1:4949-5274 GCF_000695815.1 Acanthisitta chloris | reverse complement strand
GAGAAGCGTGAAGGGGCAGCATGGGGGTCCCACACCCACCACCCCCTGGGGCTCCCCTGCCTTTGCCCCGCAGCAGTTCACCCTTGGGGAGGGTTTCACCACCGTCTGCGCCGCTCCTTTGTGCTGGCAAATTAAACACAGAACAATTGCTGTCCCCTCCCCATCCCCTCCCTGTCAACATCCCCATGGACACTTAGCGACCTCAGCTGCCCCGGGGCCAGCCCGAGCCCCCCGCGGCTGGTTTCCCCCAGCACCTTGGATCTGTTCCCCACCTCCCAGATCCCCTGGGCACGTGTACTGGTTTTGTCTGGGACAGAGGTAATTT
>NW_008658064.1:4152-4932 GCF_000695815.1 Acanthisitta chloris | reverse complement strand
GTTTTGGAGTTGTGCTGACAACAGTGCTGATAACCCAAGGGTGTTTTGATTACAGCTGAGCAGTGCTTATGCAGTCCCAAGACTTTTTCTGCTCCTCATGTTGCCTTACCAGCGAGTGAAAGGGCTGAGGGTGCACAGAAATTGGGAGGCAGACACGGATGAGTCAGCTGCCCCCACTGACCAAGGGATACCCCAGACCGTAGGACATCCTTTGCTTTCACTATTAAACTGACTTTATCTCAAACCACAAATTTTCTCCCTTTTACCCTTCCCATTCTGGCCCCCATCCCACTATGGGTGGGGGGTCAGTGAGTGGCTGCAAGGGGCTGAGCTTCCTGCTGGGGTTAAACTGCAGCAGCACCTCAAACTGTAATCATCCCCCCACTATGGGCACCCAGAGTCCCTGCAGCCCCAGGGGCAAGGAACATCCTTGTCCCTGTTGCTACAAACAGTCCCGGCTGCGATGGGTGCTCCCACAGGAGCAGCGCAGGGTTCAGGGGCTGGCTGCAGCCCCACGGAGGGACAGGGACAGGCAGGACAGGCAGGCAGAAGGAGGAAGCTCCAGGTTTCGCAGTGCTGCATCCCGCGCTCCCAGCGACACCCGGTGGGTGCTGGGGGAAGAGCTGCCATGAGGCATCCTGGGGCAGGGGGTGCTGGGATGGGATGGGGGGGTGCTGCTGGCTGTGACCCAGGTCTGGCTCCTCATCTGGGTCACCCCCTGACTGCTGCAAGTGGCTCATCTGCTGGGGCTCACAGCTTGGCTAAGCAGCCCGGCCCCCA
>NW_008658064.1:3737-4025 GCF_000695815.1 Acanthisitta chloris | reverse complement strand
GGACATCATCGGGTGACACCTGCACCTGCAAGAAGAGTGTGTGATAGGTGGGAAGCAGTTCAGGCAGGGACAAGGGCAAAGTCCAGGACAGTGCTAAGAATAATCACCCCTCCGAGCTGGGGACTCTGCCAGCCGGGACCAAGACGAGGAGCAGAGCAGGTCCAGGCCGTCACCCATCCGCATCCGGAGGTGGTGACGCTCCTGCCTCACGTCACTGCTCCTGCAGCCAGGACTCCCGCCCGCGTGCTGCCGCCTGTTACCCAAAGCGCAGTGAGTTACCCTTGAGAG
>NW_008658064.1:0-3691 GCF_000695815.1 Acanthisitta chloris | reverse complement strand
CCTTCCCGCGGGGCCGGGGCTATGGGTGGGTTTTTGCACCCACTAGGCTCAGTCCCGTGAGACGTGAGTTTCCTCTGGCAGGCTCAATGCCGTGGGAGGGAGCTGGAGACGGCTCTGCGGGGGTGCGGGGACATGGGACATGGGACGTGAGAATCCTTCCCGGGAGCGGGATGGGAGCGGGCAGGGGACGTGCCCGGATGCCAGCTGACTCAGCAGGTTGGTACGAGCCAAGGCTGAGCCACAGGTTGGGCTGCTGGGGGCCCTTCTCTCGCGGCCGCCAGAGCGTGCCGGGATCGCAAAGGACCTGGCTGGGAGGAGACGGATGCTGCGTCGCCCTGCCCTGCAGATGCAGTGGGAGGTCCAAGCACTCCGTTCCCAGCAGAGTGGCTGCCCAGACTGCTCAGCCCCCAGGTGTCAGCCCTCTTCGCTGTGCCAGGCTGTGCCGAGCCCCAGTGGGCTGTGCCGAGCCCTTCCAGGCTGCGCTGTGCTGCGAAGTGAGCCGTGAGTTCAATGCCCTCCTGAGTACCGCACCTGCTGCTGCCAAGCCCCACTTCTCGGGGATGAGACCAGGTGGAACCCAGCAGGTTCCACACCCAGGGCAGGAGGGCACAGTGTCATCACTGGAAGGGGGCAGGGAGGTCACAGGGTTTGCAGAAGGCAAAGGGGGGTCGGGCTGGGCGGCGGGTTCCACAGCCCCATGGCATGCAGAAGGAAAGCTGTTCTGCCTGCCTGCCAACAGAGGCAGTGATCATGGGAGGACAGGGTTGGGGTCTGTGGGGGTCAGATGTCACTGCACCACTCATCAAATCCTCTCCTTGCAGCACAGCAGTTTCACCTCCAGGCCTAGGCACCCAGCCCTGAGCCATGGCACTGCTCATCCACCTCCTCGCCTGTGCCTTCGGCACGGGCTCCTGGATGGCCATCAATGGGCTGTGGGTGGAGGTGCCACTGCTGGTGACAGTGCTGCCAGAGCAGTGGTACCTGCCCTCCTACATCACCATCATCATCCAAATGGCCAATGTGGGGCCGCTCTTTGTCACCCTCATGCACCGCTTTCGATCTGGTTTGCTGAAGGAGGTGGCTGTTATCTACGTTATCGTGTCTGTGGGTGTCATAGCTTGCTTGCTCCTGGCTTTCCTCTGGAACTACACATCCCTCATCGCTGGGAGGCCCCACAGCATCGCCTTCCTGATCCTCACCTTCTTCCTGGCCCTGGTGGACTGCACCTCTTCTGTCACCTTCCTGCCCTTCATGATGCAGCTGCAGCCCCAGTACACAACCACCTTCTTCATAGGTGAAGGGCTCAGCGGGCTGATCCCTGCTCTCATTGCCCTGGGCCAGGGCTCCGGTATCTCCTCCTGTGCCAACGTCAGCCGCAAGGTCAACATCACCACTGGCAACGAGACTATGGAAAGCACCATCTTCCAGCTGGAGACTCACTACCTCCCACCCAACTTCTCTATCCTCCTCTTCTTCCTGCTCATGACTGCAATGATGCTGACGTGCCTGCTGGCCTTCTTCTTCCTCACCCGCCTGCCCAAGGTGTGGGATCTCTCCCAGCAGCAGCTGTTTCCCAGCAGCATCGTGCTGAACTCATTTGACTACAACCTTGATGAGGGAACTGACTCGCAGCTGAGCACAGGCTGCTCATGCCCGAAGGATCCCAAGGAACCTGGGGACATCCTGCCTCAGAAGGTCTCCTACTCCCTGACCAAGCTCACCTTCATCTACCTCCTAGTCACGTGGGTGAGCGCCCTGACAAACGGGGTCTTGCCGTCTGTGCAGTCCTACTCCTGCCTGCCCTATGGCCACACCACCTACCACCTGTCAGCCACACTCAGCAATATGGCCAACCCCCTTGCTTGCATCGTGGCCATGTTCCTGCCCAGCAGGTGGGTAGTGGGGTGCTGGGAGATGCAGCAGGGTGTGTCCCAGGGGTTTCTACCCCAAGAATGGCCCCTGCTTTGCAAGGGTTGGGGGAGAAGACACTGGGTGGGAGATGGTCTGTGGGATGCCTATGCTCTGGCAGTACAGACACACCAGGAAAGGAGGATGGAGCCAGCAAGGAGCTGGAATGTGCTGCATGCCTGTGCCATTCACCAGGGACAGGCAGGCAGTGTTCCCCAGTGTCACTTGCATGTCCCTTGCAGGTCTCTGGCCCTGATGGGCATCCTCACCATGGCAGGGACATGTTTTGGTGCTTACAACATGGTCATTGCGGTGATGAGTCCCTGCCCTGTCCTCCAGCACTCCCAGTGGGGCGATGCCATCATCGTAAGTCACAGAGTCCCTCTTACCCAGGGAGGTCTTTGAGGCCGCCACCAGATCTGACCTTGCCATGATGTCCCCTGTCCCCACAGTGGGGAACACCCCTGCCCTGCTGATTGCTCTCCCCCCTGTGCTGCCAGGTCCTCTCCTGGGTGCTGTTCACCGGGACGCTCTCCTACGTGAAGGTGATGGCTGGCGTGATCCTGCGGAGCCGCAGCCACAGTGCACTGGTGTGGTATGGGGGGCTGGAGCAGCTGGGCTCCCTCCTTGGGGCATTGGTCATGTTCCCCCTCGTCAACGTCTACAGCCTCTTCAAATCCGCCGACTACTGCAGCCTGCAGTGCCCAGCATGAGTGGGGTGTGCACCCCAGGACTGCCCCTCTTGCTAGCATGAACTGTCGAAACCAAAGAAGCTGAGGCGCCAGGAAGAAGCACTGGGAATAGGGTGGCTGTGGGCACATCTCCTCACAGGACTCTGCCAGGTCTCCAGGCAGCAGCAACTCTGTGGCTTTGTCCCCAGCCCAGGCACGGGGTGTCCCCATCCTGTGAGAACAATAGAAGGTGCTTGCTCAGTCCTCCGCCTCCCTGCTGCCCATGCCTCCTCATGCTGGGAGTGCTGCCTGTGCCAGTGCCCCCCACCTGGGTAGCTCTCAGCTGAGACCATGTCCCATCCCTTTCCATGGGGGATCTGGTGCCATTTGGCATCATGCCCCAAAGCCCCCCTAGACCCTGCGGGTGGGCACAGCCCCAGCTGCGCCTGGCAGCACCAGTGGTGTTCCCAGCCCTGTGCTGTGGCAGCTGCCCCCCAGACAGGGGGTTTGCAGCCAGCTGGGGGGAGCAGGAACAAAGGCAGCCACGGGGAGGGGGATGGTGAGGGGACATGGCACATTCACAAGGGCCCCAATAGCAGCTGGGGAAACTGAGGCATGGTGGGACTGGGAGGATATATGCTTGACATTTGCCACATTCTGCTGTAGCCCCGTCCATGCTTTCTGCTCCCTCTCTGCAGCCCTGCAACACCCCATCTCAACCCCACTGCACCCCATCTCAGCCCCATTGCATCCCGAGATGGGCAGTGCTGGGGGTGCAGAGCCAGAGAGGAGCTGCAGCAGAGCTCCATGCTGGAGCAGTGCATTCACTATGATCCTCAAGGGGGTGGCACAGGACCAGTGCCAGCGCTGGGCCCCCTGGTGCACAACAGCACCCCAGCCATGCCAGCCAGGGTGGGGGCCAGGTGGGTACTGGGGCTTGGCAGGCATGGGGGGTCAAGGGGCAGTGGCAGCACTGGGATGTGATGGGACGGCACCCGTGCCCCGCACGCGCCTGCGCCCCTTCCCTGGGGCACGAGGCAGCCGGGCCTTTGTCCCCGGCCCTTTGTCTGGCATCTGCTCCCTGTGCTGGCGGCAGCACCAGACCACGGATT
>NW_008658063.1:0-268 GCF_000695815.1 Acanthisitta chloris | reverse complement strand
TGTCCGTGCACAGGTGTGTTCAGGCCCATGTGTGTGTGTCCCCATGTGTGTCCCCTTGCACAGGCATGTTCAGGCCCACATGTGTGCCCACGTGTGTGTGTGTGTGCCCATGTGTGTGCCCCCTTGCACAGGCATGTCCAGGCCCATGTATGTGTGTGCCCATGTGTTTACCCATGTATGTGTGCCCACATGTGTGTCCTTGTACAGGCATGTTCAGGCCCATGTGTGTGCCCATGTGTGTGCCCACGTGTGTGTGTGCCCACGTGTG
>NW_008658062.1:1660-2924 GCF_000695815.1 Acanthisitta chloris | reverse complement strand
GAGGTGACCCAAATGATCCCAGGGTGACCCCAATGACCTCAAGGTGACCCCGAGGTGTCCCTGAGGTGACCCCAATGACCCCAGGGTGACCCCAATGACCTCAAGGTGACCCCGAGGTGTCCCTGAGGTGACCCCAATGACCCCAGGGTGACCCCAATGACCTCAAGGTGACCCCGAGGTGTCCCTGAGGTGACCCCAATGACCCCAAAGTGACCCAAATGACCTCAAGGTGACCCCAAGGTGTCCCCGAGGTGACCCCAATGACCCCAGGGTGACCCCAGGGTGACCCCAATGTCCCCCAGACCCTCCATGTCCTCCCTGACAATGTCCCCACAGTCCCCGTTGTCCCCCAGGCCACCTCTGTCCCCGGGGTCAGCCCCGTCCCAGCCGTGTCCGGCCAGAGCTCCGGCCGTCCCCCGTAAGGTCCAGACCAGTAAGGCCACTTGGCGGCGTAGGCGGTCACCAGTTCTCCCAGTGCCCTCGGCCAACTGGGCCACCAGCGCTGGCAGAGTGTGGTCGCCGCGGCCCAGGAGGACGTGGCGGAAGGGACTGGACAGGGGGGACACGAACGGGGACAGCAAAGAGGCCTCGGCCTGTGGACAGACGGACAGGGTGAGGGACAGTGCCCCCATTCCCCTCCCAGTGCCATACTGGTCTGTACTGGTCTATACTGCTTTGGCCCCCTGTTGCCTCCCGGTGTCTCCTATTCCCTTCCCAGTGCCTCCCAATGCCTCCCAGTGTCTCCTATTCCCTTCCCAGTGCCCTCCCAGTGGCCCCTGTTCCCCTCCCAGTGTCCCCCTGTGCCCCCAATTCCCCTCCCAGTGCCATACTGGTCTGTACTGGTCTACACTGCTTTGGCCCCCAGTTGCCTCCCGGTGTCCCCCAGTGTCTCCTATTCCCCTCCCACTACCTCCCAGTGTCCCCTATTCCCCTCCCAGTACCTCCCAGTGTCCCCTATTCCCTTCCCAGTGCCTCCCAGTGTCCCCCTGTTCCCCTCCCAGTACCCTCCCAGTGCCTCCCAGTGCTCCCCATTCCCCTCCCAGTGCCATACTGGTTTCTACTGGTCTGGACAGGGACAGAGGGACAGGAATTGGGGACAAAGGGACAGAAACAGGAGGACCATGCCAGTTGTCGGGGTGATTGACAGCTGTCACTCACTGCCATGAGCCGCTGATTGAGTCCCCGGTTGAGGGTCTCGTCGCTGACGTCAGAGCCTTCCATGTCGCGACGCAGCGACAGAGCCGCGCGGACCACTCTGCCCCGG
>NW_008658062.1:1035-1612 GCF_000695815.1 Acanthisitta chloris | reverse complement strand
GGGACAGCCCCCGCGCCTGCCGCTTCTACTGGTTAGACTGGTTAGACTGGTTTATACCGGTTATACCCCTTATACGGGTTACACTGCTCCCCGGTCACCTCCCAGTGCCTCTTAGTCCCTTCCCAGTACCTCCCAGTGGCTCCCATGACCCCCATTCCCCTCCCGGTGCCATACGGGTTATACTGGTCTGTACTGGTTTGGTCCCCAGTTGCCTCCCAGTGTCCCCCAGTGCCCTCTATTCCCCTCCCAGTGGTCCCCAGTGACTCCCATTCCCCTCCCAGTGCCCTCCTTTCCCCTCCCAGTACCATACTGATTTATACTGGTGTGTACTGGTCTGACCTGGGTGTCCCTCATTGGCTCCAGTGCCTCCCAGTGCCCCTCAGTGCCCCCATTACCCTCCCAGTGTCCCCCAGTGCCCTCTATTCCCCACCCAGTACCTCCCAGTGGCTCCCTGTGCCCTCCGTTCCCCTCTTCCCCTCCCAGCGCCTTCCCAGCGCCACACCGGTTTATACTGGTTTATACTGGTCTGACCTGGAGCGGCGCCAGGTGTCCGAGCAGAGCGTCCCCGATGGCCTCA
>NW_008658062.1:0-435 GCF_000695815.1 Acanthisitta chloris | reverse complement strand
GATGACCAGAGGTCACTCAGGGATGACCCTCAGACCCTTGGGGACACTTGGGGATGACCAGAGGTCACTCAGGGATGACCCTCAGACCCTTGGGGACACTTGGGGATGACCAGAGGTCACTCAGGGATGACCCTCAGACCCTTAGGGACACTTGGAATGACCAGAGGTCACTCAGGGATGACCTGAGGACCCATAGGGACACTTGGGGACACTTGGGGATGACCAGAGGTCACTCAGGGATGGCCTGAGGACCCTTAGGGACACTTGGGAATGACCAGAGGTCACTCAGGGATGACCCTCGGACCCTTAGGGACACTTGGGGACACTTGGGGATGACCAGAGGTCACTCAGGGATGACCAGAGGTCACTTAGGGATGACCCTCGGACCCTTAGGGACACTTGGGAATAACCAGAGGTCACTCAGGGATGACCCTC
>NW_008658061.1:7455-13179 GCF_000695815.1 Acanthisitta chloris | reverse complement strand
CTTGAGGCTGAAGGATGGAGACACAAGGCATCTACAGGCAGACAACTTTTTGTAATTACTGTCCTTGCTATGCTACCACCAATGTCATTAAGTGTTGTTAGGTTTAATTTGGTTCCCTTGGTCTTTCTGATTAATCGAATTACCCAATTAAGCAGGCCACAATTAAAGGGAAGATATTGTCATAAAAGCCTTAATTGTCCAACTTTCTTCCTGTTGAGCAGCTCTGAGTGTTCAATATGCCATTAAGAAACCCATCATCCAGTTTCCTCAGCAATGGGGTTTGGGATTTTTCTCTTTTTTTTTTTTTTTTTTTTACATTAGCATCCATTTGCTATGAGCTTCATCTCAGACAGCTCCAACCCTGAGTGGGCACTTTGTTTCACAAAGCCCATGCACAAGATTACTTTGCAGAGCTATAGACCAGAGTAGGTGGTGTTTAGCAGATGGAGTTTTTCATAGAAGGTGACTGGTAAATTAAAAAAAAGCAACAAACCCTGCACAATATTTTGTTACTGTATAAAGAAAAGCCAGATTCTGCAAATACTTGGCCACATGCTTTGCTTTAACCATATAGACAGTGCCAAGCTTCATTTGGATGATTACATTTTAGTGTGTTGGTGATGCTGAAGTGACAGCTTGTTTCTCTCCATCCCCACAGTGGTGCTGCCACAAATGTCAGTCTGTCCCCCAGTGATCCAGGCAGGAAACAAATCCTGAATTAAGAATTCTTCCATGACCCACACAAGCTATTCGTGGTGCAGAGCTGCTCCTGGTCCCCTTTGCAGTGCAGTCACACCAATGTTGCCCCAGCATGAGGTAGGGGATGCAGTGGGAAGAGCAGCCAGTGACAGGGAGCAAGAGGCTGCCAGTGCTGGCTCTGAGATATGTGAGATGTCATCACACTCTGACCCCTTGGCTTTTGATGGAAGAACCTCCATGGGGCAAGAGACCTGGTGGCACCAGAGCTATTGATACCACTTTGGCCAGCAATCTGGGCCTGCTGAGGGCACACTGTTTGTTGAATACATACAAAAAAACCAAAAGCCACATTTTCTACTTTATTATTTCTCCAAAATTGAAAACATCTAGCCCATGAGATAGTATTACCCTTTTAGAAGAACAAAACTCTCCTTCGAAAGTAAATAAACACCTTTTCCTTCCAGCTGAGGGCTAAGAAATTGTCATTGGATCTTTGAGTAGTCCTCCAGAAAAAAATATTAAATGAAAATCCAGTGGCTTTTATTTCGAAGATGCAAGACGAACAAGTTCTGGTGCCCTTAACATAAGAAGGACATGGAAATCTTGGAGCAAGTCCAGAGGAGGCCATAAAGTTGATAAGAGGACTGGAGCATCTCCCCTATGAGGACAGGCTGAGGATGTTGGGGCTGTTCAGCCCAGAGAAGAGAAGATTGCGTGGAGACCTCATACAACATACATCAGAAGGGCCCACAAGGGAGCCAGAGAGGGACTCTATATTAGGAACTGCAGTGGCAGGACGAGGGGTAACAGGTTCAAATTGAAGGAGGGGAAGTTTAGGTTAGATATTAGAAAAAATGGTTTTTACTGTGAGGGTCGTGAGACACTGGCACAGGTTGCCCAAGGAGGCTGTGGCTGCCCCAACCCTGGCAGTGTTCAAAACCAGGCTGGATGAGGCCTTGAGTATCCTGGTCTAGCAGGGAGGTGTCCCTGCCCAGGGCAGGGGGTTGGGACTAGATGATCTGTAAGGTCCATTCCAACCCCTAAAATTCTATGATTCTATGAAGTTGGGCCTTCTTCACACAGCAAGTCCAGCTTTTCTCTTTTATATATCACATCCTTCCTTAGAAAAATGGATACTGCCTATAAACCCTGAGGGGAGAAAAAATGAAAAAAAAATTCAAAATTGTTTCTGATGGGATTGAAAACTGTGGTCTGAAGGAGTTTCATTGCTGGGTTATTAACCAACATGTCGTTACAGGGACTAAAAGCATTATTTCTTCTGATTTAAAGTAATATATTCCAATCCAACCCTCCAAGTACCAAACATCTGATTAGTACAGCCATATCACAGCAGTACTGAAGTGGTCTTGGCTCTCAGCTGGCCAGATGCTGCAGAGACATCTTGTCATAGCAAAAAGCAGCCAGTGCTGGCACTCTCAAGCTTTTGGACCTCACTCAGGGTAAGGTACAGGGAGATGCAGCAGCTGCATTTTGGGCTAAGAGAGGCTGAGCAGTAGCAACAGGCTCTGTCTGCAAGAAATACTACAAACTCTGGGCCAGATGCAGCCAGTAGTGAGTTCCTGGCATGTCCTCTTGATATCATTTTGGTGGAATTATTCATCACAGTCTTAACAGGCAACTTCAGAAACCCATATGGCCATACATTTTCCATTCAAAGAACAGGTCAGGAGAGCAAAGAGACCTTAGACAAATACGTCCTGTTATGTTCTGGTGGGAATTGCCCTTGACATGTGCATAGGAAAGCATGTGCTGGTTCTGACCACCCCCCATATCCTGTGGGCCACTCCAGTTTCTGCAGGTCCCTCTAGCAGCTCTCCTTGATGCTAAGCAAAAAGGCTGCCGTAACCTCATTCCCAGTTAGTTAAAACTTGATCCAATCACTCTTCAAAACACAAGCTCCCAAAGGCACAGATCTCTGTTTTAGACAGAGAGGAGACATTGACCTGCTCCCAGTGAGCAGCAGAGCGACCCGACCTGTGGTGCTGCCATCACCAACACAGCCAGCTTCTCCCTCCTCTCCCTTGAAACCTCAAGATAGAAACCCCTAGAAAGGCCTCTGCATGACTCCTAACTCTCTCCTGGAGGCTTACAAACCATACATTCATAAATGTATGCATTATAAATTAGGCTACTAACCTCTTCATGCAGGCTGCAACACTTACTCAAACCAACACACATCTAAATGCAGGAAGTGTGATTTAGACTTAAAAGAAGGAAGCACACAGCCCCTTCATCACAACACTAATAACTCATACAAGTAAAGCCTACAAAGACTGATCTCTGGTGGGATTATCATGGAGCTTCCTGTAGGCCCTGGGAAGCTGGAGGAGGGAAGAGCAACTGTGCAGAAGCCAGGAGATGACTCAGACTCAGAGGGAACCCTGGTTCTCTGCAGAGCTGGTTGCAGGCACAGCAAATCCACATCCACAGCAAAATCCCCATCCCCAGGCAACTGTGGACAGGTGCTGCTATCTCCAGATGTTTCCCATTAGCATTGGCTGGGGGTGTGTGAGGTGGTTATAAATGTGCCAGGGCAGAAGAAGGGCTGTCTGTAGGGTATCTGGTAACTCCTGGGAGTACCCTCTGCTTTTGCAGCTGTAGGTAGCATGTGGTCCTTTTCTCTGGCTGAGAAATTTAAGGTCAAAAAGAGTGAGGGGAGGGTTGGTGTGTGTTGTTCTTTAGGATGTGATATATTTCTTTCTGTGTGTGAGGGGAGTAGTGGATGAAGTACTGGTGCAAGGAGATGTTCCCTTGGAAGTTTATTGGGAAAGGCAATGGCTTCTGAGTTATATCTGACTTCCACCAGTAAGACAAAATGTAAAATCTGTTGTTACATGAGTAGTAGCTGAATGGACTTGAAATTGGTGATTTTTGGGGTGCTCTTCATTAACCAATGCTGTCTAATTACACTTGTGAGTGATTAAGGCTTCTGTGTTGTGGGATTGGCATGGGGGAGTGTGGTCCACAGAACTGATGAAGCAAGGAAGAACATAATTAATCTGTGTAAATAACACTATTTTTCCTTTCCCTCTGCCCTTCTCCCTGTAACAGAACAGGCCAATATCAGCTATATCTGTATTGTTTTGTGTGGTGACATGGATGATTGGGACAACAGTGATGACTTAATTCAGCAACTGGACTTTTCCAGTTGTGGTGAGGAGAGTGAAGACAGAAGTGTAAATGAGGTGGATGACTCCCTGAACTCAAGCCCTCTGAGGAGCTGCAAGCCCCAGAAGTGGCCAGACAGCAGTCCTCTGCCAGTGACCCCTCAGAGAAATATTAGTGAGATTTTCCTGAGCAGGACAAAATCCTGGTTGAGTCCCACCCTGACAGCTTCCCCAGCTATCAGCAAGAACTGGGGCAAAGTTGAAACACCACTGCACATCAGCTGGGAAAACCTGCAGCTGCGTGACACCCCACACACTCCTAAGGTATGTATCAACTCTGTGTCTGAGCAGGCAAGGACTCTGGTGTCACTGTGGCATCGCTGTGTGCGTGGTGAGGGGATTTGTTTCTAGCTCTGTGGAAAGCCTTTTTTAGATGTTACTGTTGACAGCCTGTACTCTTCCCTTAGAAACCCGGACCATGAGCTCCTTAGCTGAGGAAGGGTTATTCTGTGGGTGTGAATAGAAACTTGTGTGTGGGAGAATGTGTCTTGACTCTTTCCAAGCTGTTATGAAAACCAATTCGCTGGCATTGGATCAATCTGACTTAAAAACCCACCAAGCAATTGTGTGCTTTGGCTGCCTGTGTGTACCTCATGCTCTGATGAGGGGAGTGCCTGTCTATAGCATCTCTGTAGGAGCTGCATCTCCCTTCAAGGAGCTTGTCCTTCCGGGGGGAGCTTGGAGATAGGCAGCTGCCCTTGCTGCTCTCTTCAGCACATTTTGGGAAGCAAGTGGGCTTTCTCTTGAAAACTGGAAATGGTGTTGTGGCTGGGATACACTTTGTCTGGCAAGTCTGGACACCTCCAATCAGCTTGTTGTCTAGTTATACTGTTTCTCTTTCTGTGTGAAACAATTTCTCGGTTAGTTTGAGGACAGCAGGAGTTTTGCTCTTAGGGTAGCAAACCCCCTGTGGAAGGGGTAGCAAACAAATGTGTGCTTGGGGAGGAAGGTTAGCCTTTCTTCACCTGTGTCACTGCCCCAAAACATAACTCACCTACTGAGCTAGTTTCTTAGAAGAATGAGCCCAACCCCTATTTTCTGTGAAACCTCTTGTACAGAATATAGTGCAACTGCTTTTTGTCTTTTGTAAGCACAGGAGGAGACTTGGCACCAGCTTGTCTGTTCTTAGATAACTTCTAGTGTGTGCACTTGCTCCTAGCAGTCAAGACATGCAATGAGATGCAGCTGTCAGTCCTCTCTCAATATTCCTGCTCTACTGATAGACTGGTCGCTCCTTTGCTTAAGTGATGGGCAAAAAATGAGTCCTTTCAACACATCTGAACTAGGATTTGACTTCTGTCCCTCTCTGAGGACCTGATTGTGTGGAGAGAAGGATGATCCTCTGGTCATGTATGACCAACTGTGTGGCAATATTTACTGAGTTATGGCCTGACACTCTCCAGGGGAAAACAGATCTAAGTGGCATCACTCCAATAATTTCTTGCAGTGACCCTCTATAAGAAAACTCCCTAAATCTCACCTTTAACATAGGTGAGAGGTTGTCCTGGTTTTGGCTGGAGTTAGTTTTCTCCCTAGCAGCTGATACTGTGTTGTGTTTTTTTATTCCATATGAGAATAGTGTTACCAATGCACTGAGGTTTTAGTTACTGCTAAATAGTGCTTAGCCAAAGTCAAGGACTTTTCAGTTTCCTATGCTCTGCCAGTGAACAAAAGCACAAGAAGCTGTTGTGGGAACATAGCCAGGACAGCTGCCAGGAACTAGCCAAAGGATATTTCATACCATAGAATGTCCTTCTCAGGGACAGCCTGGGCATTGGTCAGTGGGTGCTGAGCAACTGTTTTGTGCATCACTTGTCTGTCTCAGGTTTTGTTGCTA
>NW_008658061.1:0-7413 GCF_000695815.1 Acanthisitta chloris | reverse complement strand
TTTATTTTAATTATTAAATTGTTCTTATCTCAGCCCATGGGTTCTACCTTTTTTCCCCATTTCTCCTCCCCATCCCACTGTGGGAAGGGGTGGGTTTGTGAGCAAAGGGCTCACAAGCAAGGGGCTTAGTTGCTGACTGGGGTTAAACCATGACAGAGGTCTTGAATCTTTTCCAGACCAGATGGGCTGCTGGTAGTGGAGGGTGCTTTCAGTGTGTGCTCTGATGTAGGTAATGTGTTGGTTGGCTGCCTCAAGATGTGCTGCCTGTGGTTTATCACCTTGTAGCCCATAAGCAGCAGTTGCACTAAATGAACAATTTCTTTTCCTTTGTTTTCTTCTGGAAGAAAGATTGTGATTGCCTAGCATGCTGCAAAAGGTGGGCTCTAAAGGGCCTAAATCTGCTTATAAACAAGGCTGGGAGCATTGATTTTTGGAATATTTGAAGGCAGTAGAAAGGTTAAGAGAGCAGAGCCACATCTAACTACAGACAGATGAGCACTGGAGCCCCAGCTGGGATGCATGGCAGGAGGCAGGTGATGGTATTTTGTGGGCTTACCCAATCCTGGAACAAATTACTAGAGCTGGTTACAGTAGCTGCCCTACACTGAATGGCAGCAGCTACTCTCGGATGATGTTACAGGGAGATGAGTTAGCTTGACTGCAAGATAAAGCCTCTGTAGAGCAGATGAGAACTGCATTGTGCACAAAACAGCAGTCTGGAATGGTATTTTAGACCCCTTTCTTGGCTTGTGGCTAGATGGGAACATAGCCACAATCCTAGAGAGCTTCTAGGCTGCTGAGTAACTTGGGTTGGACATATACTGCTTTTAATACATCCATGTGCAGAATTTGTCCATCCAGAAACGAGGAGATGCTGGTCAGAGCCTGAGAAAGTGATAAAGAAGCATCTTCAGGGGCATAGTAAACCACTAGCCAAACTTCCAAGTACAATACAGGAATAAAGGAACGTTTCAGAAATAGCTGAGTGCAGCATCAGTTAGATGGATACAGGATACTGCATGTAGCTCTAGGTTTTTTAGATCTTCAGAAACTTTCAGTGAGAGAAAGGAGGAACTCTAGATGCAAGTGGAGATGTGGCTTTGGGATCATAAGAGTAAGACCACTGTTGGATCAAAAATATACCTTGATCTTCAACAGGGAAGGTTCTGGGATCTCAAAGAGCTTTAAACTAGAAGAAACCAATACATTTAAAAACTCTTTAGACCTTACATTGCTCTCTTGAAGCTGAAATAAGTCAAAAACAAACTTAGGTTTTGAAAAGCTGATGGTTACTGAAGGGACAAATCAGCAGAGTTTTGTTTTCAGCTCAAGCCTGGGTGCTTCTCTGAAGCTATGCTTTCCATGGCCTGAGGGTTTGGAGTAGTAGGTGAAACCAAATGGCCAGTCTTCTGTGGGAAGCTGAACTATAGAACTGTAGAACTATAGAAGATCCAGAGGTACTGAACTTAAATTTCTGAAACTCTGGTTTTATTCTTGAGGAGAATTGGTTTTGGTTGCTTTGCCAGTAGCCTTATAAAAATATTTCTTCCAACTTCCCCTATACTAATGCTGTTTATTGCTGGGGAACCACAAGGGAACTTGGGTGGTGTTCCAGCTTATCTTTGGACAAACCTGTCCTGACCAAACTGATGCAACAGTCCACGCCTGACAGAACTAGGTCTCCCATGTTAATGCAACATATGATGCAATTTCTCTGTCTCTGTAGGTGGCAAAGAGGAGCAGCTGGCTCCTCCTGAGAACTGTGCTTGCCAAAATGGCTCTGCAGGCCTAACCCAAGTGAGCAGGGGATAGAATTTGAAAGGGCTTAACAGAGAATGAAATGCTTTGTGGAAGATTAAAAACATTGGAACTAAACTTAGGAGCATAAGAGTTTAATGATTCGGCTGTTCCAAAGAAGGGATCTGAGTTCTCCTTGATTTACAGGGGAAAGGAAATTTTATTCTGACATCAGTATCAGAAAAAAAACACTTTGCTGGTTTATTTGCAGCTTCTATTTTTCTCTCCATACAGAGCCTGCTATCGAAGACAGCTTTTCCTTCATCTGGGACAAAGGTCCCATCCAAAGGCTTCAGACATCTGAGATTTACTCCTGGTGCTGAGTCAGATGACTCTGCCCAAGCGTCTCTTGTCAACATTAATCCCTTTACACCAGAGTCATATCGACAAATGCTCTTTCTTCCTAATGGCAAGCGGAAGGCCAGAGAAGAGCTGTAAGTGAGCTACTCTTAACTAACAGACTGGAGGCACAGTGAAGGAGATAAATCCAGATACTAAATGTCTCCATTACTTATTTGCTAACAATGAATCATTCACTTCTGTGTTATTCATTGGTGTAGAGCAAACATTAGCAGACATATGAAGGTAACAGAAATATAAAGAAAAATCAATCATTTCCTTTGTTCAGAAATGCAAGTGGGGGATAATAGCTAACCTCAGTGCTGTGGATGTAGGAGAAAATTGTACCTCTTTCTGTCCTGTCCATGGGTAGAGTGGAACTGGATTCAGTTATGCACCTACCCAGAACCTGGGAAAATGATGTCTGTGTTTGAATGTAATGCACCTTTTAAGAAGGGTGCAGGCTATTGCCGACCTGTACAAGTTGTGGATCTGGTCTGGGTTAACCAAGACACAGGCTGAGTCAAGCACCGGTGCACTACAGTGCTGCTTTCATAGCTCCAACTGCAACAGATGCTCAGCTGGCTATTTCCCCTTGAAATCCCAGTGGGATGGTTCTCTCCCTCGCTAGGAGGTTGTTGTGTGAGGTCCTCTCTCACGTAGCTTCACCAGTAATAAGGTGGCCAGGGGAATGATGCCACTAGGTCATGCCACTCTGTCCTGTGGGCAGCACTGAAGTTGCTTTGTGGAGGCTTTTTAAATGCAAACAAAGAATTACTAACCTTGAACTGGTGTCTTTAACGCCTTAACTAAAAGGTTGTGTACTAACACTTTATAAAATACATTTTTAAGCTGTGAAGCAAGGTCTGGAGGTTGTTTTGGAAGGTGTTGTAATATCAAATCTCAGTTGGATTGCTGCACTGAAATGATACACCAGACTTTCTTCTAACCTCTTTTACAGGAAGTATCCTGGTGGAGGGAGCCAGATTAAGCAGGAGCTACCTAAAAAGGTGAGTGTCTGTGCATTTTCCACCCACAGAGTGGATAAGATGCTTGTAAGGGTTTGATGTTTGAAGTTTTTTCTGCTATTTGAGTATAAATCATGGTATCATGACAGAGGATAAATACCTGTAACAGAATAATTCCAAGCTGAATGTTTTTTTAACATTTGTTTGAGATGACAAACTTGGAAAAGATTCCTATCTCTAAAGAAAACTAGTATTAAAGCAGATCTGAAGCTTTGACAAGTAATATTTTGGTCAGGAGGCCTTCATAGGAAATAGAATTTGGGTTCCTCAGAGGGGAATGTATTAGTATTGAGTTAGTATGAATAGTGACTGTACCTTTGTGGTTCAGAACAGCAGGTGTATAGCTATTCCTATGACTCAGTGTACTGAGCATCTTTGGATGTGAATGGAATATGACTCCTGTATTGCAAATAAGATATGGACCTGCACTGCAAAACCACCAAGGCTGAGCTGCAGATAGGTACTGAGGGCAGAGTTTCAATTGCAGTAGTACCAATGGCAAATTTCTCAAAGAAGGTGGCAAATTCCATACTTTCTTTTTTAGCAGGAAAATGTCCTGCTGGGGAGTGTCTGTGTGCCTTGGAGTCTAAGGGGAGGCCCCACCATACCTTAAATAGCTACAGGACAGGAAACTCCAAATGGAATTTCCTTGTAGATGCTTTGCTGTCAAACCTCAGCAGCAGTGTGTGTTGTCCTTGGTTGCACAGGGCAGGGTGTGAGGTCCCATGTACTGTCAGGTGTGATAGCAGAGTTGGCCAGCTGGTGTGGGAACCAGCGTCCACAGCCTTCTTCCTTCTTCCCTTTTTTATCTGGAAGTTACTCATCCAGCTGCTTCTGGAAAGCAAGCCAAGCCTGAATTAAATATCCGCGTTCAGATGCGGTACGAATCTCGATTTTCCTGAGCAGCCCCTTGAAGGAGGTATCTCGTCTCATGCAAGCAGGTGGAATTGTTCTTTGGGATTGTGAAACAGTTAGTGCTTACGGCAGGATAGCAGTACCCTCTAGGCGAGGAGACCGGTATTGCAGGAAAACTGGTCTCCATGGCAAAACTACACCTGCAGAGCAAATCTGCTACCAGGCAACACCCAGGGCTGCCACAATTATTATTTTTTCTCATTAAAAGGAAGCCTCAAGTAACTTGTAATTTACTGAACTATTACTCTGCTTGAGTGCTGATTACATTGCTTATGTAATAGAGATACAAGATTGTGTACTAGGAGGTATCTTTACTCCCTGAGTCTTTTAAATGAGTGTGAAATACAGCAGCCTTATGAAATGCAACCTGTTGTGCAGGGCTGCTGTCTGGCAGGAGCCACATCTTGCTGGTTGTGAGAAGCAGCTCTTACACCCTTTAAGTATATGCCATATACTACAGCAATCACAGCAGTGATTTCTCTGGAAAGCACTGTGTAACATGAGCTGCTGTCCCTGTAAGGGATGCAGAAGGATAGAGAAAAATCACTCAGTCCACCCTCTTGTTGTTCACTTCATGCTCCACTGCTTGAAAAATCACTCAGTCCACCCTCTTGTTCACTTCATGCTCCACTGCTCCTGTCTTCTTTACTCATCTCCCCTGCCAGTAGGCATCACTCTGCAAGCAGTACCAGCAGTTCCTATTTCCCTAGTGGCCATTACTCTAGCAATAATGTAGCAATAATGATGTTCCAACTGTTCTGCAAGATTTCAGTCCTTTGTGGAAAAGTGTCTCCGGGTGAGAAATCAGTGGGAATACAAACAAATACAGACACCAGCTAATCTGCCTTTAGTCAACAGCTGGTGCTTCAAACCTGAAGAGAGACTGAACTGATGGCCTTGCTGCAGGCAGCCTCAGCTGCCAGAGTAAAGTGGCTCTTGTGTAGCTGTGGCCACATGAAGCCAACACACCAAGCTTCTCTCCCGAGCTCTAAATAGCAATAGCTCTTGCTTAAACACAAGTTCAGTACATGGGTCTGGCTAGTTCAGAGGTACTGTACTTCCACCTACCAAAGCTGGTAAAAGCTCTTAAGTTTTGTCTTTAGGCCAGTTACTTCAATGTTTTGTTGTTGTCTGCTGTTCGTGCCTGACTGCCTCCATCGACTATGGATCTAGGAACTGGGCTGGGTCACCAAGGGAAGAGATGTGATGACAGTAACCCAAGGTGGCTTAGGCATATACAGCCAACTAGACTAAAATTCTCCTTAGCTGCAATTTTTATCTGTGGCTAGCATGTCATGATTTTATCACATCAACTGAACAAAACAGCCTCACAACTTCCCCAAAGCAGGCCAGGATGGCCTTTGTTAGGTGGTCAAAAACTCCACAACATGCCTAAGTGAAAGGTAGCATTTCAAGAATTGGCAGTGCACCTGCACATGTGCCTGGATGAACATCTAGAATGAGAGAGGAAGCAACATGAGTGTTATGTGACAACAAGTACTACACATCTCTAAAAACATGACAGATGTTATTAAGTCTTTCAACTCATACTTGTCTTTGTTTTTATGACCTTGCAGAGATACCCTCTGAAAGAGAGCAATATGGTTTCCCGCTACAAGAAGGAGTTCCTGGAAATAGAAAAAATTGGTGTGGGGGAATTTGGCTCTGTCTACAAGTGCATCAAACGCCTTGATGGATGTGTTTACGCCATCAAACGCTCCACGAGGCCTCTGGCAGGATCCTCGGATGAGTGAGTGTACTAGCTAGAGACTGCCAGTTGAAATGATGGGCATGTTCTTGAGAGGTGTGATGGGGAAGGAGGGAGTGTGGATCTAAAGGTATCTGAGGGGTGGCATGAGCAAACACTGGCTGCTGTTGTACTTCCAAGTAACAGTTGGAAGAGTGGGGGAAGATATCTCTGTACAACTATTGGAGATAAATGTCTAAGAAAGGAAAGAGTCATGTGCATTGCAAAGTGAGATGACTGCTTACCTGGCTCCTTGAGAGTTTCTTTAAAATAATAACTGTCAAGCAGTTCATCTGGGGTATGTCTCTGCCCTGCTGTATGATCAGCACTGCTCACATCTGTATTCACCAGCTTGTGATGTCCTGTGTGCTAAAGCAAAGCCTTTGAAGCTGCCATTGCTTTTGCCTCTTTAACAAAAGACTTGCTCAGTGATTACTTTTTTTTGACAGCTTCTCAGTGTAGCAAGGGCAGATTTTGCTTCAGCACTTGTGAGAACCGGTCTGTTTGTCAAAACCCAGAGAAAGGGAGAGCAGAGGTGTTTAGGACTTCCTCAAACCATGCTGCTAACCAGGGTTTCTCTCAGGGTCCCATGCAGAACCTTGGCACCCTGTCACCTCCTGCTTTTCCTGTGTGTGCTTCTCTAGGCAGCTGGCACTGCGCGAGGTTTATGCTCACGCTGTCCTTGGACACCACCCCCATGTTGTGCGCTACTACTCAGCCTGGGCGGAGGATGATCACATGATTATCCAAAATGAACACTGCAATGGTAAGAGCTGGGACAGTGGTACAGACTGAGATCTCAGCCTGGCTGCAGTTACCTCTTTTTGTACTCAAATATGGGATGATTTGGCTTGCAACAAAGCAAACTGCACCGGAGTTATACTTTCACGGGTCATCCAGTAAGGGCTCATAATATTTAGATGAAACTCTAATGGTGTCAATATATTAGAAGTAGTGAATACCCTGTAATTTATGAGATTTAAAAACTGTTCCGCTGTGTTGGCTGGCCTGGAAAAGTATTCCCTATACCAATGCTTAGAGCTGTGCCTAGAACTATCTAGGTAACACCTGATATGAGCGAGTCGTGAGCAGCTAAGGGCCATGTATCTTGGCAACAAACTCCTCTTAACAAAGGTGGGTAATGATTGGAAGAGTGGCTACATGGTTGAGATGAAGGCACCTTGTATCTTGGCTAGAAGAAAGGGGTTGACAGCTGCACAGGAATGGATCTAAACAATGAGGCAAAGTGTAAATGGGGTGCTGCAAAGCATGGTGGTGCACTCCTACTGGATTTTGGCCTCACCACTGTTTGAGAGACACTCGAAAACACATCTCTGACTAGCAGAGATGCTGAAGGCAATATGTAGTGCTCATCTTTCAACTGCTCCTGCAGTCGTGGGCCTCCATGAGGAGTGGCAATTGCTCTTTGGAGTGATGCTTTCAAATCTGCTGGAGGCAACCATGAAATGTAGTGATCATTGCTGCAGCATTGATTTATTTCTGGTGTTCTAATGAATGAACGTCTGAGACTAAAGGAGAAATAGTGGAAAGTAGGTTGATGAGAAGAGAGGCATGCTATTTGCTAGC
>NW_008658060.1:0-458 GCF_000695815.1 Acanthisitta chloris | reverse complement strand
TCTGGGACCCCCTGGGACTATTCTGGGGTCACCTCATTCCCAGCTGGAGAGTGAGATCGATTCCTCCCTGGATTTCATCCGCACTGTCTACGCCGTCCTGGGATTTTCCTTCCGCCTGGCACTGGCCACACGTCCCGAGGGATTCCTGGGAGATCCCAAAACTTGGGATCATGCTGAGCAGGTGAGATGATTCCCTCCCCAAAAATATCCTGTCCCCATCCCCTGCATTGTATCCCCCCTGAGCTTCCAATCTGTCCCTGCAGCAACTGGAGCGGAGCCTACGGAATTTCGGGCAGCCCTGGGAGCTGAGTCCAGGAGATGGAGCTTTTTATGGGCCCAAGGTGAGGAATTTTGGGAAGGAAGGGGAAGGAAAAGCCTGAAAGGGCAAACTGGGATCTTTTGGGAATTCTCCCTTCCCATTATTCCCAATAATACTATTCCCAACAGATTGATATCCG
>NW_008658059.1:31521-48836 GCF_000695815.1 Acanthisitta chloris | reverse complement strand
GTGCCTCACGGTGCCTCACGGTCCCCATGCACAGCCCCCGGTGCCTCACGGTGCCTCACGGTGCCCATGCACAGCCCCGCGGAGCTCCCGCCCAGCCTCACGGGGCTCCCACACCGTCCCCAGCGCCTCCTGCTCCTCCCGCACAGTCCTCCCACATCACCCCCAGCCGCACTCCTGCACTGCCCGGAGTGCCTTACAGTGCTCTAGGTCATAGTCACAGAACCATCAAGGTTGGAGGAGACATCTAAGATCATTAAGTCCAACCATTAACCTGTCACTGCTGGAACCCCTAAACCAGATCCTCCAGTGCCTTCAGACATCTCTTAAACACCTCCAGGGATGGTGACTCCACCACCTCCCTGGACAATATCCCAGAGTCTGAGCACCGTCACAGGGAAAACATTCGCTTAACATTTCTGACTCTGCCCTGGCTCAGCTCAAGGCCGTGAGTGTCCCCCGTGCCTCCCAGTGCTCACACATCACCCTCAGTGCCTCATGGCAGAGTCCCTGTGCCCAAGCAGGCAGATCCCAGTGCCTCCAGCACTAGGATCCACAAGTCCAGAAAGACAGGGAGCTGCTGGAGAGGGTGCGGTGGAGATAGATGATGAGCAGTCTGGAGCATCTCTATGATGAGGAGAGACTTCAGGGCCAGGCTTGGTTAGTCTGGAGAAGAGGAGACTGAAAGGGATCTAATCAGTCCATATAAATCTGTCCAAGGGGTGCCAGGATGGTGCCAGGCTCTGTTCAGTGGTGCCCAGTGACACGATGAGAAGCGATGCCCATAAACTAAACCACAAGTTCCACCTCAACATGAGGAAATTGTAGAATCACAGACTGGTTAAGGTGGGAGAAGTTCTCTAAGATCATTGAGTCCCACCACTAACCCAGCACTGCCAAGGCCAACACTAACCATGTCCCCAGCTGCCACATCCACACATTTTTTAATACTTCCAGGGATGGTGGTTCCACTACCTGTGCCAGGGCCTGACCATCCTTCCTTTCCATGAGGAAATTTTCCCTAGTATCCAACCTGAATATCCCCTGGTGCAACTTGAGGTGTTTCCTCTCACCCTGTCCCTTGTTCCCTGGGAGCAGAGCTTGAACCCACCTGGCTGCACGTCCTGGCAGGAGTTGTAGAGAGCAATAAGGTCCTCACCCTGAGTCTCCTTTTCTCCAGGCTGAGCCCCCACAGCTCCCTCAGCTGCTCCTCATGGAGAGGAGGATGGAGGGAAACCCTGACCCTGGTAGGTCTTGAGTGAGTTTTCTCTCCGTATTCAGCAGACTAGTGTTTCCTCCAGCAGCTGGGTTGTGGAAGGGATTTCCTTGGCTGTTGGACACACCCACCCCTGGCACTGCTGGATGCTGTTCCTGATGCCCCACAGAAGTTCACCTCTCCACTTGCTCAATTTCACCCAACCATAAATTATCCAAATTATTCTTCTCCCTTTGGTGACTGTTCCTGTGCTCCTGCTCCTCAGCCCTGAGCCTTTCCAACTGCTCCTTCACAGCTCCTGCTCGTTAATGGCTCATCCCCTGTGCAGGATGTGAGAGCCAGAGGATTGTCTGGCTGTACAAAAGGCACATTCCAGTGAGTTAAGGATTAAAACTCCTGCTTCATGACCCAAATGTTCAGAGGGTTTTGCCTCTGAAGGGCTTAATGACGTTTTGGTGGGTGTTGTGTCCAGCCTGTGTGTACTCATTGTGTATTCACACATTCCCTGTGTGTATTCCCAGGGAATGGAGAAATGCATTGCTGTAATTGCAGCTAATATGCCCAAATTACCTTTCCCCCCTCAAATCTCAATGCCTAATTTCACCTGCCCTGGGAAGGTTAAAGCAGGAGTGGCCCTGGGGTGTGGAATCTCCACAGGGTTCCCTCAAAACCCAGTTGAGGTTTTTCCTGCAGGTGAGATATGTACTGAATCACAGAATCACAGGGTCAGTCGGGTTGGAAAAGACCTCTGAGATCAAGTCCAACCTGTGACCTAACACCTCCATAGCAACTAGACCATGGCACTGAGTGCCATGCCCAGTCTTGTCCTTAAACACCTGCAGGGATGGTGACTCCACCACCTCCCTGGGTAGCACATTCCAGTGGCTAATCACCCTTTCTGTGGAGAAATTCTTCCTAATGTCTAACCTAAACCTCCCCTGGTGTAGCTTGAAGCTATGTCACCAGCCCTGGAAGTGTACAAAAGTCAGCAGCCATAGCACTTCACGTAGTTTCATAGTTTCATTGTATATTAAAGGGTTGGAATGGAGCTTAGAGATCATCCAGTGCCAACCCCCTGCCCTGGGCAGGGACACCTCCCACCAGAGCAGGTTGCTCAAGGCTTTAGCCAACCTGGCTGTGAACACTGCCAGGGTTGGGGCAGCCACAGCCTCCCTGGGCAACCTGGGCCAGTGTCTCACCACCCTCACAGGGAAAACTTCTGCCTAAGATCTAATCTCAATTTCCCCTTTCAATTTCTCCCCATTGCTCCTTGTCTTGTCCCTGCAGTTCCTATCCAAGAGTCTCTCTGCAGCTTCCCTGGAGCCCCTTCAGCTCCTGGCAGGTTGTTCTGAGGTCTCCACACAACTTTCTCTTCTCTAAACTGAACAGCCCCAACTCTCTCAGCCTGTCAACCTTCATGGTATGGTTTATTAGTCATAAGGGTATTCGGTCAAACATTGAACTTAGTGACCTTGAAGGTGTTTTTCAGCATTAACAGTTCCATGATTCCGTGTTCTGTGACAGCTCCTGCTCTCGCTTTGCTGCGCTGTGTCCTCTCCAGAGATCTCCACTAGATGGTGGAATGGACCCATAAAAGAGTTTCTACTGTAACAAAGGGACGTGGCCAGGCCGTGGGGACACGCGTGGGGACCCTGGAGCTCCTCTCAGGATCACATACTGGAGCACCATATGCGTCCTGTGGGTTAGGTGGCGTTTGGCAGTGCCAATATGGGTCAGTCCCTGTGATGCCACCACAAACTAGTCACAGTGTGTCCCTTACCGGTAGGTCTCAATTCTTTCAGGCAGGGGGTTGTCACCTTCAGGCCTCTTCCTATCTACTTCTGTTTCTCCATGGAGAGACTCATATAGGGGAATGGGCCTTGTTACCCCCAGGGAACATGCTGGTTGGAGTTTGCCCTCACTCATCTGCCTTCAATGTTTTTAGCTTGTCATATTTCCACAGATTCACAGAACCAATTCAGGTTGGAAAAGACCTCTGAGATGATCAAGTCCAATTTGAATATGAGCCCTTTCCCCAGATTGGAACTGGGCTGATACACACAGAGGCCATCACTGCTGGGAAATCAGGTGGGATCATCCATAGGAGGCTTGTGTGCCACAGGAAACCACTGTGAGGGAACACAGAATCCCAGAGGATTTGGGGATGTGCAGTTACACCCGTCCCTAAACCAGGATGCTTTGGTGGATGTGCCAAAGACTACTGGGCTTTTACTTGAATACTGCTTCTCCAGCACATGGCTGTGAGTGACCCAGCAGCCCCTGAGCACAGGACACAGCCCAGCTGGGGCTCATTGAAAGCTCTCTCCACATGCTTGTTTCCTGTACCTTTACCTGTACTGACAGTATTTGCATTGTAATGATTGAACTCTGCTTCCACCTCAGCATTTACCTGGTAGCAGAGGTGATTTCTGCACAACTGGAGAGCACTGAGCCTTGCCATTCCTCTGGGAATGGTCTCACCTCAGTGCAGGATTCAGCTCTATCAAAAGCATAGATAAGCTACAGGGGAAGGTTTAGAGCTGCAAACAGGTGCTGAGGAGCAAGAAATACCTTTTAGGGACCAGCATCAGCCAGGGAGGAAATTGGGTTCTCCCACAAGTTTGTAGGTGCCTCTTTGGAAAAGGAGGGAGAGGAACTTTTTATACAGGCAGAGAGTGCCAGGACAAGGGGGAATGGTATCCCACTGCCACAGGACAGGGTTAGATTGGATACTAGGAAGAAATTCTTCCCTGAGAGGGTGCTGAGGCACTGGCACAGGTTGCCCAGAGAAGCTGTGGCTGCCCCAAATCTAAAAGTGTTCCAGGCCAGGTTGGAGCAATCTGGACTGGTGGAAGGTGTCCCTGCCCATGGCAGGGGTGGAACTGGATGAGCTTTAAGGTCCTTCCAACCCAAACCATTCCATGGCTCGATGATTCTATGAGCCATGGAGGAAGGCACTCAGTGTGTTGCTGAAAATCCCATAGGATTTCTGGCAGATCTAAGGGGTGAGATCAAGCCTCCACGTTTCACTCCACAATACAAATCTGACAAGCTCGCTCTCATCAGAGAACAGATGACACAGACTCTTACCAGGTGTCTCTTTTCCTTAGGTTTTTTTGCCTGTAGGAAAGGTGGCATCTTCCATTTCAGGAGCAGAACATATGTGATCAGCAGCAGGAGAGCTTGTGCTACCAGCACAGGGATGTGTGTGAGCCTGAGAGCTGTCCTTGGGCAGAGAGCAGCAAAGCACAGCTCAGCACACACAGAAGGAGCTCAATGACAAAGTGCAAAGCAAGCAGAGGAACTGGAGTGAGAAGACACAGGATGTGCAGAGAGGGTTAGAAAACAGGGAGTAAATGTGCAGGCAGAGGAGTTTCTAGGCCAGTGCTGCTGGCTGAGAAAGATGAGGTCCCACGGTGACACTGCTATGAGTCCCTTCCTGGCAAGGTGGGTCAGAGGAGGAGAGGCACAGAGGCTCCAGAGAGAGAATGAAGGAATGAATGACACTGAACCCTGAGAGAGGAAGAATGCCCTGGGGAGTTCGTAGAGAATCATAGAATCAAAATCATCAGGGTTGGAAGAGACCTGTAAGATTATCTAGTTCAAGCCTCCACCAGCACTAGCACTAACACCTCTAAACCCTAACCCATATTCTCCAGTGCCAGACCCAGACACCTCTTAAACACCTCCAGGCATGGTGACTCCACCACCTCCCTGGGCAATATTCCAGTGCCTGAACACCTTAACAGGGAAAACATTTCTCCTAATATCCAATCTGACTATGCCCTGTCTCAGCTCAAGGCTGTTCCCTCTAGTCCTCTCCCTGCAGCCATGGCAGGAGACACCAACCACCACCTTTATCCAACCCCCTTCCAGGAATTTGGATGGAATTCTTCAGAGGTAGTTTCATAGATTGTTAAGGGGTTGGAATGGAGCTTAGAGATCATCCAGCCCCAACCCCCTGTCCCGGCAGGGGCACTTCCCACCAGACCAAGTTGCTCAAGGCTTCATCCAACCTGGCTTTGAACACTGGCAGGGTTGGGGCAGCCACAGTCTCCCTGGGCAACTTGTTCAGAGCTGCAGCTCCACAGGCACAGCCTCAGGGTCAGTGTCAGGTGGGTGTTTGTGTTAGTGCCCAAAGTCAAAGCAATCCAACAAGAAGCTTTACCTCTACCAAGCAACCTCTGGCTGCAGCAGGGAACAGGATCAGGGGCCAACGGAATTGGGGTGGTTGTTTCAGGAGCTGGATGGGCCTTGAGCCACCAGATTGAGCACATAAAATCCTGAGTAAAACACTTGGCTGTGTGCACTGCAGGTGTAGTACAACCCACGTCTGTGACTGAGCAGCACAGCACCCATGTGATGCTCGTCACCACCAGTGACATCCCTGTGTCCATCCTGAAGGGAGCTAACAGCTCCACAGTGCAGCCAGCTAAGAGATTCCCACTGGTTCGAAATGTCTCTTACTCCCTTACACTGATTTTTTTGGGCTCAAACACTTTGAATCTGGTTCTGCAGGTGGCCTCTTCCTCCTGCTCTGCCATTTAGTTTCTAATCCTGAAGAGGCAAAAAATGTTGAGGCCTTTCAATCCCTTCCTGCATGCCTACCTGCTTTGTTGGTTGGTAATGAGAGTGTCACACAACCAATGTGGGATCTCTCAGAAGGCACTGATGGAACAGGACAAATCACTCCTAGTTTACACAGCCCTAAAGACACCAAACCCTGCTGGAAGTGCTCTTTAAAATCTTATGGGATTGGATTAATCATCTTTATGAAAAATGTGAGAAATACAGTGACTTTCAGTTAATTCAATTGCAGGAGAATTTGAACTTCCATTTAATGCTGTCAAAACTCCTGAAATAAACTCATTTTGCCTCTATTTCTGCTGGGCTGATGGAGCTGTAATGGGTTTTGATTTAGAAGCCACTTCGCAGCTAATTTTTACATTGGTTTTGCTTAATTGACGATAAAGAAATATTCACACACTTGTGCTACTAATTTCTGCCTCAATTTATAACACTTCATGCTCAAAGTGAGTCATTGCTCAAGTGCAGCCAAAGGGTTTGGTGCTTTCTCATATCATAGTGTATCATAGTATGTCAGGGGGTTGGAATAGAGCTTAGAGATCACCCAGTGCCAACCCCCTGCCCTGGGCAGGGACACCTCCCACCAGAGCAGGTTGCTCAAGGCTTTAGCCAACCTGGCTGTGAACACTGATAGGGTGGGGGCAGCCACAGCCTCCCTGGGCAACCTGGGCCAGTGTCTCACCACCCTCACAGGGAAAATATCTGCCTAAGCTCTACTCTCAGTTTCCCCTTTCAATTTCTCCCCATTGCTCCTTGTCCTGTCCCTGCAGTTCCTAACCAAGAGTCCCTGTGCAGCTCTGCAGATCCTGGAAGGTCCTATGTGGTCTCCACACAACCTTCTCTCCTCCAAACTGAACAGCCCCAACTCTCTTAGCCTGTCCTAGTAAGGAACGTGCATCAGTCCTCTTAGCATCTTTGTGTGCCCAGGAACTCACCTGTGAGCTGCACAGCCTGTGAGCACAGAGTGAGCTACACAACCCTTATCCCCCTGCAGAGTGTGAGGGCTAACAGGATGTATCTGTTTCAGTCAGGAGCAGCAGGAGCTGGTCCAGGGAGAGAAGGAAGCTCTGCTCAGGCACACCTGGGGTGTTTGCAGGTAGAGGTGAGTGCCACCCAGTGCACATGGCTCATGGGAGCATTGGGAGTGTAAACTCAGCAACATTCACCCCACAGGGAACCAGCTGGCATTTTTATTTGATCTCTCCCTCTTGATCTCTCTAGCATAAGGCTGAGCATGGCCTTAAGAGTGCAGTGGTGAGAAGGGTACGTGCCACAGGGCAGATCAGAGAGGCTTTTGTCCCTGCCATCACCCCGGGGCTGAGCTCCTGCTGTGCTTGCACAGGGCAGGCTGGATGGGCCAGAGGAATGTTAATCCTGAATCATTTCCACGTTCCTTCCAGCCTGGCAAAGGATTCTGCTGAGGCATCAACTGCCTTGTCCAGCTCAGCCTGTCCTACATCTGATAAGTTAATTGAGGATTTAATTGAGGAATTAATTGAGGCATTCTGCTGGTTACCACAACAGGATCAGTCAGCTTCCCAGAGCCTGAGCTTTTCAGTGCATTTGGACTCAGTCCTGTAAACAGCTAAATGCCATCGACCTCCTCTGAAATCCCTGGAGTGGTGGCTGCTGGAAACTTAGAGACCAGTATCTTTTTTTCTGGCCTTTGTTGTGCTCTCTCAGAGCTTCAGCTAGTGGCTGAACTGTGCTGTGCTGCTCAGCTCCAGGAAGAACATTCACTTGGGGAGCAGAAGTGCTGAAAAGTCTTTTCTTCTTCGTGTCCTGGTGCTGCAGCTGCAGCTGGTTGTTCTGTTTGTTAGCTCTTATTCTGCTGTTTGTCTTGGTGGCCCAGGAAGATGTTGAGCTTTTGTTCTCAGAGTCATACAATGCCCAGAGAGATTTCCATCTTTGCTCCATGCATTTGTGCACATTGGAGCTGTGAGATGTGATGCAGCTGCAGAGCAATAACTGCACTTTGAGTACATTTGAGTTCCTGAACTATAATATGTAAAACCAAAATTTGAGGGGATTATCTTTAAACCTTTGGGGCTCATTCTGGTCTATTCAAATTGGTGTGAATGGGAATAAGACCATGGGACAAAGGGACAGAGGTAGGTCTGGGCTTTCACAGAGTCCCAGACTGGTTTGGGTTGGAAGGACCTTAAAGCTCATCCCATTCCACCCCCTGCCATGGGGCACTAGCCCAAGTTGGTCCAAGCCCTGTCCAGCCTGGCCTGGAACACTTCCAGGAATGGGGCAGCCACAGCTGCTATAGACAACCTGTGCCAGTGCCTCAGCACCCTCATCTGCCACCAGCTGTGGTGGATTTTGGCTGTGTTGTTTTTGGAACTGCAATTCAAGTGTCCCCACACTGCCACCAGGCTGCCCCTTACCCTCTCTGTGGGCTAATGCAGCCTCCTTGGCCTCTCCTCCTGACCTTGGTCTCCCTTTACTGTCCCCCTCTGCTTTCCCCATAGCCCTCTCCATGTGGGAGTGCAGTGCCAGGTGCAGTGTCTCAGGTGCAGCTCAGCAGTGCTGAGGATGGGGTGGTTTATTGGGCTCCATCTGGTGCACAGGCCATGCAGCATCAGCGTGGCACAGTGGTTCCTTATCTGCAGTGAGAGCTCACCCTGTGTGGTCACTGGTGCTCACTATAACACCCAGGCCCTTCCCAGGGCCCACACTGGGATGGATGGGATTAATCTTCCCCCTAGTTCACACCTCCCCTTAGGTGAAGGTTTATCAACCCACCCCCAGGTCCTGTTTCCAGGGTCCCTGTGGGTTGTTGTTGCCTCATTTGACACAACAGCCACAACCCCTAATTCTGCATTGTGCATTTGCTGGGGGTCAGCTCTCTGTCACCTTCAGATGTTGAACCCCACTGTGCCCCTGGGGACATACACTCCTCACTGCCCACCAGCCTGGGCTCAGTCTGTGCTGATGACTCCTAGGTCCACTGGTCTGGCCAATTTTCAGCCAGCAATGTGCAGGTTTCCCCAGCCTGGACTGTGGTGGCAGGCAGTGAGGGTGCCTGAGCATGATCTGTCCTTGGTAAACCCATTCTGGCTCTTTCTGATTGCTTTCTCCTCCTTCACACATTTGGAAAAAGACTCCAAGAGGAGATGCTCCATGACCTGTGTAGGCACGGACAGGAGACTGGCCCACAGCTCCCAGTCTTTCTCTTGCCCCAGCTGATGCCAACTCACATGAATGTAAACCCCTGCCCAGCTCCATCCCTAAGCATTTCTTCTGGCTCCAAATGGCAAAGTAACACCACTCCAGTGAGCAGAGGCAGAGTCTGGCCCCAAAGCTCCTCTGGGTCTGAGGTGCTTTCAAACCAACAGTGCTGTTGTTCTTGTCTCTCTCTCCAGCTGAGCAGCTGCTGCAGCTGTGCTCCTTCAAATTGCAGCGTGATGTTCATTTTCTCAGCTCTGTCTATGGAGGAGGATTTCATTTCACTTGGCAAAAGACAATGACTGAAACAGGCACAGCAGAGACAAAGACAGAAATTACCATTTGTAAAGGAGACAGGGACAAAGGAAATGTTGGTGACAAGGAAGAAAGTGAAACAAAGATGAAATCATTATCTTTGTCTGATTACAAAGGGGAAGGATGCTGGGCCAGAAAGGAAGGCTGCTGCCTGGGACCTGCTCCACAGGGGGAAGCAGTTTGTCCGTAGCCATGTAGGAATAGGGCACTCCATGTGCACTTACCCTTAGCCCTGGAGAAGAGATGAAGTGGTCCATTCCTATGGTACTCATCACCAGAGCTGTGCACACCCATTTGTTAGGCACACTGGTTTAAAATGTTCCCCCAAGAAGAGGCAAGATGCCCCAAATGATGCTCAGGTTGGATTGCAAACTCCCAACTGATCCTTAATCTTCACTCATTGCTGGGAGGTGGTGGTTAGTTAGGAGCAGTCCTGGTGCTGGGCTGGGAGAAGGTTACTCCTACCTTGCACAATTCCTCCTGCTTTTCTTTCCAGAAGCTCTCAGAGGTGCCTGTGGTCCTGTTGCTGTCCCTTCAGTCACACCCATGGCAGCTGTGATGGCTCACACTGGAGGCTGTTGCCATCCTGGCTGGACAGGTGCTCTCTTGCAGGTGGCAGTTATGGACCTTGTATTGGTGATGCTAAGAACCTCTGTCTGGAGCCAGAAAACAGACAAATTGGACATGTTTTAGCCAAAATGCAGTCCCAAGCCTGAGAGCATGTGAGTCTCTGCATGTATAGTCATGGGCTTGAGTGGGTCCTGGCTGGGGTTAACACCTGTGAGTATTGTTGTCCTCAGGGCTGTAGACACACAACACCTGCTCCTGAAATGGCAAATGATCTTCTGGAAGGACTCAGCTATTTCCTTAATGTTTCCACAGCTCAATTCTCACCTTTCCAGGGCAGGTACCATCCTGTCTTCACAGCCACTGCTGGGAATGCCTCATGCTCATGCTGTCTGTGGGGTCCATTGGCTTGTGAGAACCTTCCACGAGATGATCTGCTTTGCATTTGTGCCTCAAACTTTGCCTGTGTGAAAACTGGGATGAGTCCCGGGAAGGTGATCCAAGGAGCTCTGCTCTGGGCTGGTTTGTGTCTTGGGTATCATCTGTCTACAGTGTTAAGTATTGTCATAGGTGTATGTGCTCCTTACCCTGCCTGCCTCATTCTTCACAGGGATGGACTTGGGACAAGGCATGGAGGGACAGGACGAGGGGGAATGGCTTCCCACTGGATGGATATTGGGAAGGAATTGTTCCCTATGAGGGTGCTGAGACACTGGCACAGGTTGCCTAGAGAAGCTGTGGCTGCTCCATCCCTGAAAGTGTTCCAGGCCAGGCTGGATGGAGCTTAGAGCAACCTGGTGTGGTGGAAGGTGTCCCTGCCCAGGGCAGGGAGTGGAACTGGTTGGGGTTTAAACCCTTCCAACCCAAACCATCCTGTGATTCTATGATTCTCCAGAAAATTCAGCTCTGTTACTCTGAGGGATAAGGACACCAGCGACTCTCATAGATGGAAGGGTTCACCCTGACTGCAGCTCTTGGCATAGCAATGTCCTCCACAGAGAGCAGGGAAAGGGGTATCAGTCAGGGGCACTGGATCCTGGGATAGAGCCCTAGGGACCAGGAGCAGCCATGGTCAGGGACCTGCCCACAGCCACAGGGGTCCCAGGACTGTCCTGCCATGGATGAGTCACACAAATCCTGCTGAGGCTTTTCCCACCTAGTGTATGGTGACCTGTCAGAAGAAGCCAGTTCTTGGTGGCCTGTCCATCACAGTCTGCTCCTGTCCTGGGTGGCAGGAGCTCCCCATACACACAGTTCTGGAGCAGGTGCTTCATCTGGTCCAGGAGAAACTCACTGAAATTTGGGGGTTCGTTGCAAGCTGCAACAAAATTCCTTTTTCCAGTCTGGGCTGGTTATTCTCTGTCCATCTCAGGTGATGACAAATCACTGCTGTGGTTCTGAGGTGATGATGTTCAATGACTGTTCCCAGGGACACGATCAGGATGTCCCTGAGCACTGGTGGTGTTTGGGCCAAGGGGAGCTGCTTTGGGCCAGGATCCACACTGGACACGAGTGGAATGCTGTGGGGATGGTGGTGAGTGCAACTGCACTGTCTATAGCTCTTATTGCCATGGTCCCTGTCTGGAACTGACTCGTGGCTCTGCCCTGGAGCTGTTGCCCAACGTGGAGCTGACTTCACAGCCCCAAAGTCCACAGAAATTTTGAGACCTGAAAAAAAAAAAAGCCTTTTTTTTCCAAGAAGATGAAACAACTCTTCAAATGCTGCTCCTACCTGGAACTGCTCAGCTCCCAGCAGCAGGCACAGGCGGGAGCTGCGAGAGCTCAGCCAAAGGACAGATCTGAGGCTTCCAAGGGGCTCTGGGAACTTCAGGGACTCATTTACAAGTAATGAATCATGAAACAGCAGGAAGCGAAGGAGCCGAGAGAAAGTGTGAGCTCTGCAATTAGCTCCGAGTGCCGAGGTGAATACAAAGGGATGCCACAAGGCACAGCTCCCAGCTGGGAGTGCTGCAACACTCGTTTCTCTAAGCCACAGGTTTGCCAAGCGACTTTTAGGCTTAGAAACTGCTACTTTTCCCTGAACTGAACCAAATCCCGTGTGCAGGTATTTAGCAGGCAAAACAGCTGACAGCTTTTAACTCATGGCTAAATCTATGAGTGACCCAGATCAGCAAAACCCAGGAAACATCTCCTTGAAGAGATCCTCCAGCAGCTTCTCTGCTGAGCCAAGGTGAGCAGCAGGTGTCAGGTGAGCCCAGGGGGCAGGAGAGAGGTTTCCACGACGTAAAGCCACTGGTGGGTTATCAGTTTCCAGTGCAGATGAAGGAAAACATGGTTTATCAGTTATCCCCTGGCTATGAGGAAGGGTTGGAGGTTCAGGTGAGAGACTCAGTGCAGCACAATGTGTGTGTGGCAGAGCCACCACGAGCAGAACCCAAAGCTGGTGCATGGGATGGGGTGGCTGTTCCCAGCTCTGTTATGGACACAGGGTCACACAATGCCCTGGAAAGGGAGAGCTCTCTCTGTATGGTGCTTCGAGATAGAGCCAAACCTGCTATTTCAGGACAACTATCTATTATTAATGTGCCCCGAGTCCCAGTAAATCCATCCCCTTGGTCTGAGACACTGTGCCAGGAGGACCTGTGCCACAGCAGCCAGCTTCCCTGCACTGCCAGGGGAACTCATCGGGAGGTGAGGACATTTCTCCAGAACACATGAATTTCAGTTGCTAAGCCTATGGTTTGTGTGCCTTTCTCCTGTTTCATGTAAGCCCAGAAATACTGATCAGGATAAACCAAAGCTGACACCCATCCTGGGCAGGGACTCTGCTTACCAAACTGACTGGCAGGAGGCACAGACACTGTCACTCTCTGGGCAAAGGGATGGAGCCCAGCTGGGATGCACAGCCTCACTGGATCCAGTGAAGATCCAATGGATCCTCAAGAGTGTGCTCCTGCCCTCAGGCTGGACACAGCCCAGGGCTTTACCCACTGTCCCTCCCCTCCTGGTGTGTATCCATGAAGTCTGGGTCACCGTAGCCTTCCATGTGCCCTGCTCACCCCTTTGCTGGCAAACATCAGAGGAGCTGCTCTGCCTCCTCCTGTGCCTCTCACATGGGATAACTGGAGGAGACCCAGGAGGATCTGAGACTGTTTCTTTTGGTGTCCCTGGTGCAATATCCCCTGTGAGAGCTCTCAGTTCACATATGCAGCTCCAGTATTTGCCTGGACACTGTGAATAGCCACAAAAGTAGTTGGCTGGGATAATTACTTCCAGGCATGCCAAGGATGGAAGGTACAGCAGAGACACAGCTGGAAACTTGGTGGAAGTAAGTGTTCAAGAGCCCTGAGCAGAAACTCTGAGTGGACTTGGCAGTTGTGGCCTTGGCTGTGTGGGGACAGCAAAAATGTCACACAGAGGCCATGACATCAGCTCATGCTGCTCTTTGCCTGTCTGTTTGCCCCAGTGATCCACTGTGCTCCCTCCTGATCCAGTGACTAGAGCTGCTGCAAGACAGGTTCTAGGGGTGAGATGTTCACAGTATGTGTCATAGTATGTCAAGGGGTTGGAATGGAGCTCAGAGATCATCCAGCCCCAACCCCCTGCCCTGGGCAGGGACACCTCCCACCAGAGCAGGTTGCTCAAGGCTTGAGCCAACCTGGCTGTGAACACTGCCAGGGCTGGGGCAGCCACAGCCTCCCTGGGCAACCTGGGCCAGTGTCTCACCACCCTCACAGGGAAAACTTCTTCCAAAGAACTAATCTAAATTTCCTCTTTCAATTTCTCCCCATTCCTCCTTGTCCTGTCACTCCAGGGCAGGAGTTGGACTAGATGATCATCAAGGGACCCTTCTAACTCTGATTATTCTATGATTCTGTATGATTCTGTGATTCCAGTTCCTAACAAAGATTCTCTCTTCCCTTGGATTGCTTCCAAAGCAGCATTAGCTGAGGGCAGTGATGTCCCAGGCCTGGCATGTACAGACCCTCATTCCTTTGCATTTGTTTCCTCTCTCTGCTTCTTCCATGACCTCCTTTTGTTTCCTCTGCACCCCTTGCTGGTTTCCCAGACGCATGAGGTGAGCAGATCAAACAGATGGGGGCTCTGGCCTTGTCTCCTGAGGGCTGGGAAAGCTGAGTCAGGCAGAGTGGGGAAGGTGGTGCCTGTCAGTGTGAGGCACCAAACCTCTGTGCAGATGCAGTCGCTGAGCAGCAAAGCAGCACTTGCTCCCTGGAGCTTAATCCTCTGACCTCAGACCTGTATCACTGCAGCCTCAGGAGTAATTCTTGGTGTTTACATGGGTCAGTAGCTAGACAAGGACTTGACTTGGATTTTCCCAGCAGGTCACAGGGCTGTTTGCTAATCAGCAGTAGCACAAACACTGCCAGGCTCCTCATGGGTCACTTGCTAGGGACAGGCTAAACAAACCAGCCCCAGATGAAAAGCAGCATGGGTGAGTGCATGAGGTTTGAAACAACTCTATTGGAGTCCTGAGTCTGTGCCTGGAGGGCTTTCAGGGCTTGTGAAATGGAGAGGTGGTTAGCTGAGACACTTGGATCCCAGCCTGGGTCCTGGCCCGGGCAGGAAGGTGCACGTGGGGTGGATACCATGGGAGCACATGAACTTGTACACACGGGATGGGGAGAGCCTCCTCTTCCCTCAGGCTCACTGCAGTGCTCCAGGGAGGCTGCTGACAGCTTCGTTTCAACAACTGCTCTGCTTTTCTCCAGCCCTGTGTGCCTGTTTACCTGGAGATGTGAACTCTCCCTGGAAATCTCACCCCAGCTGCCCTGGCAGTTGTGGAGGTGTGAACTGCACAGGGCAGCACCACAGAGACCTGAGCTCCTGCTTGGCACTGCAGGAGGTGGTTTGTGGTTCTTGATGCTTTAGAATAGAATCATAGAATCATCAGGGTTGGAGGAGACCTCTAAGACCGTCAAGTCCAACCATTAACCTGTCATTGCTGTAACCCCTAAACTCTAAACCATAACCTTCAGTGCCACCTCCAGACACCTCTCAAACACCTCCAGGGTTGGTGGCTCCACCTCCTCCCTGGGCTCCCTTCCATCCACCTCAGCCATGGCAGGAGTGAGTCTGGCACAGTTCCTGAGCCCTGCAGAGTGTGACAGCTTCTGGGACAGGGTGACCCAACTGCTAATGACACATGGAACACAGGGTCGAGGGCACAGTCTGGGCTGGGAGTGTGTAAGACTTCTTGCTAAAATACCTGGAAAGGTGAAGCACCAGCAAAGTTTGTGTCATGTGAGCAAGAGTATTATGAAATAAAAGTTTTAAAATGTTCTCTGCACTTAGAAATCAGCAAATCGCAGAATCTACTGAGCTGGAAGGGACCCCCTAGGATCCTCAATCCAACCCCTGCCCTGCACAGGACACCCCAGCAATCCACTCTGGGCCTGAGAGCATTGGTCGTTGTTGGTGCAGGACAAGCTCACCACAGAGAGCTCCCAGCAGTCCCATTCTGGAGAAGACTCAACCAGTAGGTGACAACCCCTTGGGCAATTGCAGCACAACCCACCTTTATGGGGGAAAAGGAGCAGAATGCTGATACCATCCAGATAAATCACCACAAGGATTGAACCCTGGTCATCTGCCTCCTCTCTCCATACACACACACACGTGTGCACTCACCCCATCCTCTCCTCCCACTTCAGCAGCCACTGGTAAAGGGAGTCACCTTGTGGCTCCAGAAAGGTCCTGTGTGACACCTGTTCCTGTGGAAGCCTTTCAACACCTCCCATGCCACACTTAGGCTGTGCTGTGATTGCCTCCTGCGACTCAGCTCAGCCTCTGTGTGCTCCCATGAGGGGCTGAGGGAGGTTGGCTCCTGCAGGAGGCTCATGCAGGTCTTGCCAAGTGCCATCCCAGTGTCTCCATGCAAATAACTTCCTGGGAAGCAGGCAGGTCCCTGTGACTTTTCCAGATCAAAGGTGCTTGCTTTAGGAACCAGGAGCAGGTTTTCTTCCCACCAAGGTGGTAGTGAGGAACACAGCCCAGGTGATGGCAAAGCTTGCAGGGTCCAGGCAGGAGCCCTTTAGCTCCCACCAGCTCAGCCTCTGGGCAGGTGAGCTCTGTGTGGGCAGGACTACATTGTCATTGCTGTCACGCTGAGGAGATGGCAGGTGGCATCATACTGCAGTGCCTTCTCTGCCATCCCTGTCCTGCAGGATAATGCCTGCATGGTGCTGCTCCTCTCCTTCTGCCACACTGCACATCACCTCAGGGCTGATGGCAACAGCATCTCACTGCTTCCATGGAAGGAGAGAGGGAAGGCAGGACTTGCTCTTCACCAGAGAGTCCTTTCTCCACTGAGCTCTTCATTTTTACTCCTTTCTCACTGAGCTTTAGAATCCTGAACTGCTTCCTCCCTGGCTGACACTGGACACTGGTGATGGAAAGGCAGCTTGCTCCCTCATTGCCCACTGCACTGCCCCAGCCTGTGGGACAGCCCTGAGGGCTCAGCTCCTGGGTGAGGAGAGTGTCCCTGCTCAGAGCAGGATGGCAGGGGAAAGGCACCTTGGAGCCTCACACTGTTGCTCTCTCCCATCTTTGCTAGTATGTGAAGCCACATAAGGAGCAGCTGAGGTCACTTGGTGTGTTCAGCTGGAGCAGAGGAGCTGAGGGCAGAGCTCATCAGGGGCTGCAGCTCCTCCCGAGGGGCAGTGCAGGGGCAGCTCCATCTCTGCTCTCTGGGACCAGGGACAGGACCCAGGGAATGGCTGGAGCTGTGTCAGGAGAGGGTTAGTCTGGAGATGAGGCAAAGGTTCTTCCCCCAGAGGTGTTTGGGCACTGAACAGCTCCCCAGGGCAGTGGTCACAGCCCCAAGGCTGACAGAGCTCCAGGAGTGTTTGGCCAATGCTCTCAGGCCCAGGGTGGATTGTTGGGGTGTCCTGGGCAGGGCAGGAGTTGGACTGGGGATCCTCAAGGGTCCCTTCCAACTCTGAATATTCTGTGGTTCTGTGACTGTGAGGTGGGAGCAGCAGTCCTGGCTATAAGCAGCATCATTTACCCTTGGCTGCAGTGTGGAGTTTAAAACCAGATCTGTATCTCAGACAATAGGCCAGTGTGGGGCTGAGGAAGTGATGATGTTCTGCCACGAGGTTGGGGATGAAAAGCTTCTTAAACCAAGCCAATGCCAAAGGGCAGAGAGCACTGAGCACCCCATACAGACCGAGACCCCACTGTCCCAGCCTGCAGCCCAGACCTGTGGCACAGACAGACCTCAGGCTCCCAGGCTGCATCCACCAGGGCAGCATTGACCTAATTAGTCTCTGAAAGACCCGGGAGAGGAGGACTTTCTGCCGTATGCTGCAGTAGGAGTGCTCTGCCTCTTCCCTCGCTCTCCTGCCCTGGGGACTCAGCCTGGGCAGGTGCAGCTTTGATTGCAGCAGGTTTGAATCCTCCTCCCTCTCCTCCCGGGGATGCCACATGCTGTCTTCTGACCTCGTTAGCTTCTCCTCCTGTTCCGCTTCCCCAGCCC
>NW_008658059.1:25227-31494 GCF_000695815.1 Acanthisitta chloris | reverse complement strand
AATGCCTGCCCGGAGCGGGGAGGGGGAGAGGGGAGAGGAGGAGGATGCGCTCAGAGTCGTGGGGGATGGAGCAAACTGGGGGAGCACAGAGCTGAGCTGAGCACTGAGGATGCCTGAGCTCTCACCAGGCTCTTCCTCTGCACGGTCAGTGCCAAGGGTGGCACTCAGGTGTGCAAGAGATGAGCTGCTCCCACATGGGGGGTCTGCAGAGTGGGCTGTGCTGCCATGGGGGCAGCTCTGGGGTCTCACAGCATGGGATCGTAGAACCATAGCATTATAGACTCAGAGAATCATAGAATCACAGAATCATAGAACCATAAAATCATAGACTCATAGAATTATAGAATCACAGAATTGTAGAATCATAAAATCACAGAATCATAGAATGCTCAGGGGTTGGAATGGAGCTTAGAGACATCCAGTGCCAACCCCCTGCCCTGGGCAGGGTCACCTCCCACCACACCAGGTTACTCAAGGCTTTAGCCAACCTGGCTTGGAACACTGACAGGGTTGGGGGGACATCACCACAGTGGCTTTTGTGGTCATAGGACCTGGAGTGCCCCAGCTGCATCCACATCATCAATGTGCTGTGCAGAAAAAACATGAATCCCCAAGGCTGATCGTCACCAATTAACCATCCTCTCTCAGGTCCAAATTCCTCTTGAACTGATTCATGCAGGCAGACAAGGCAGAGCTACATGTATGTCTGGGCAGGCCTTGTGCCAGGTCCCTTGGCCCATGCTCTGGACAGGGCAGACAGACACTAGGTCTGTGGGGAAGCTGTGGAGCTGTGGTCTGTGCATTGCTGCTCCCACATTGTGCTGTGAGGGAAAGGCAAGGTGTTTTCTCCAGGAGTGCAAGGGAAAGGCAAGGTGTTTGCTCCAGGGCTACATCCCTGGCAAACAGAGTCAATGGGCTTCCAGTTCTCAGCCAACCTGTGCTCCCATAGACAGAGCTGGAGTGTTCTTAGACCATGGGCAGAGGTCCATCAGAAGTCTACTCCTCCATGAAAATGAGGGATTTGAAGGGGGCTAGGGTTTGGGTTAGTTTTGTCCAAACTGAATGACAAGATTTCCCTTTTCATTCTTATTCAATGAGAGACAGTTCAAAGTCGAGAGAGGAAAACAGCAATTAAGGAAATAACCAGATGCTGGTGCCCTTTGCCAACCTCATAAGGCTGGTGGAACCCTATTTATATTGAGCTGGTGTGAGATAAATTGATGTCAGCTTCTCTAAGCTAAAAGCAAGAGAAGGGACGAGAAAAGCCAGTCTCTCTGACTGTGGCTGGGGGCTGAATCCAGGGAGAGGGTCAGTAGGTGACACTCAGGAAGGACATCTATGCTGTGAAGTCTGTTTGGGAGCAAAGGAAGCCACAAGGTGCCACCTCACCCAAGTGCAAGGCCATGCTGCCATTGAGATGGTACCCTTGGGGTCTGACCACTCCTGTACACTCCCTTCACTTGTGTGATCCGAGGTGATGCTTCTCTCTTCTTCCTGATCTCAGATACCATCAGGATGCAGGTCAGCAAGGCAGAAAGTGCATGAAGAGCAGCCACAGGGCTCAGCTGGGTGAGTCATGTTTTGCTGGTGCTCCTTGGATTTAATACTCATGTCATGTTTTGACTGCAGAAGCTCCTGGATTACTCCAGCCTTAGTTCCCCTCTGAACTCATCTAAGGAGGCATTTTGCTGTGGGTCTGTGTTTGCCCTTCAGGGCTGAACCTCTGTTTGAAGAAAGTGTCCTTGGTCTCTGCTGCTCTTCACTATCCTTGTCTTTCAAAACTTCCCATTGTTCTCTTCCTTCCCTTTTCGCTTGTACTTTAATGACTTGGTTAATGGACCCCCCACAGCTTCTACCCTTCTCAGAGCCTTCTGCACATCACATGCTGTGTGAAAAGCAAAGGTTGCTCTATGTGTTTGCACATACATTCACTTCTCACCTCATTTATTTCAGATCTTGTTTTCTTTCTGTTCATTTATATTCTCTTCTGCTCCTTCAGAACTGTGAGCCACAGGCAGAAGTGGTAGAACCAAGCCTGACCCACTGGTGACCAGTAGCTGGAAGTGTGGCACTGGGTACTGCTTCTCAGGCTTTGCTCTTCCTGCATCTCTTACATTCTGCTAAACAGTTTATGAGTTGTGTCCAGGTGCTTGTCTGGGACCTGAGCCTCGCTCTACTGCCAGCAATTCACTGTGGAGGCTTAGAAGGGCTTAAAGGATTCTCTCAAGAACCATTCAGAGGTATCTTCCCCCAGTGACCTGCTCAGAGATGACTGAGGACACTGAGTCTCTTCCCTCTGCTATTTTGTGCCTGTTCTCACCTATGTCAGTACCCAAACAGAACCAATAGTACAGGCTGTAGTACAAGAGCAGTGCAGAAGGCACATCACATGTCTCTGGTGACAGGTCATCATAAAGCAAAGCCTTCCTGAGTCAGTAACCACATCCTCATGTGCTTGCAGGGTGAGGGACATCACCTCTGGGGCTTTGGGCTCCCAGCACACCCATGAGCTCAGGTGGGCTGTGCTCTCCTCTGTAGCATGTGAGCTGTTCCAGCCCCACAGATCACTGCTGGGGGTAGTGGCCAGGATGCTCCCAGTGACCTACCTGTACAGCAGGGGCTTGTCCTGGACACAAGTTTAAGCTGTTCAAAAAGCCTTGAAGCAGCTGTGGCTTGCAGAGCAAAACTTTGGGAATGTGAGCTGAAAGCAGCTCTGCAGATGCAGCAGTGGAAATACACAGGCTATTCAGACCTTGGAGAACATCGCCATGTCCTTGCCAGACAACATCTTCACCTCTGAGCAGTGTCCTCTTCAACTCTGTGTCCTCTTCTCCTCTGACCTGTGTTGTCTTCACCTCTGAACTGTGTCCACCTCTGAACTGTGTCCTCTTCTCTGAGCAGTGTCCTCTTCCCCTCAAGGCATCTTCTTCTCCTCCCCCAGTGCCTGGGACTCCCCTGCTGCTGCATCAGGGATGGGTTTGCTCCTAACCTGAGGAGTCTGACCAAGCAGTTGATGCCTCTAGCAGCCTTTGGTCCTTCCTGCAGAGGCTGGAGATGCTGAGGAGGGCACAGGCTGTTAGGCTGAAGCAGCCTCAGCATTCAGCTGGCCACGGCCCCAGGGACAGCTGCTGAGCTGGAACTGATCTCAGCAGCACTGACTCTATGTTCACTTTAGTCCCAATACTTCCCTGATGGATGAAGAACTGTTAACCCTTCCAGGTTGAGAATGCCTCAGACTCTGCAGGTCTGCTTTCAGTGGCCACCACATTGATCTGAGACCATGTGGGGCTGTGGCTGCTCATCTCCATGCTGCTCTGCCACCCAAAGCTGCTGGGAAGGTGCACAGAGACCCATGGCCAGTGGTGCTGGTGCTGAGCAGAGCTGAGCAGGGAGCAGCATTCCCAGCTCCCAGACCTCCCTGCAGCCTGACTCCCCCTCACTCAAGCACAGCCAGGTAAGAACAGCTTCTGGTGGGGCACTGTGTGCACAACACTCTGAGGTGGAAGGTGTGAAGATGCCTCACTTTCTCGTGATGCCTGAGGAGGAGGTGCTGCTGCAACTCAGATATTTTGGGCCTGGAATAGACTTCATCTTCTTCCCTACCTGCCAGTAATGACTCAGTTTGGAAGTCCACACTGTGCTGTTCCTTTGTGGGCCTTGGAACTGCCTTGGCAGAGGAAGGGCAATGTGAGAGCTGCCCAAGGTGTTTTTCATGCTCTCCACTCTGAAGAGAGCAGCACAGGGGGCATTGCACCACTGCCCACCATCACCAGTGCACCCCATAGCAAGGACAGTGCCTTTCTCCCTCCTCACAGGCTCTGGAAAGGACCCAAGCTCCAAACTGTGTGATCACTAGTTAGGTGGGATGAATGCCACCACCACCTTAGCTTTGCTCCCACCAAACTGTTTGTCTAATAAGCAGCTCTGGAGTTGTTTCATAGACAATTTGGTATTTGGATGCACACGGATGGAAGGTGACTCAGCTCTTCCTCCACTGTTTGCAAAGGACACAGCTACAGCTTCATCCTATTGTGTGGTGACATGTTGGTGATAAACCTTCCAGGGCTCTGCGGGACATGGTGCTCCTAAATGCCTCTAAAGCACATCCACATGCCACAGTGATGGACACTGAGGATCTGGAGTGAGTCCAGCCAAGGGCAGTGAGGCTTCTAGAAGGGCTAGAGCACATGGGCAAGGGCTGAGGGAGTTGGGCTTGGTTAGCCTGGAGAAGAGGCTCAGGGGTGACCTCATGGCTCTCTGCAACTCCCTGACAGGGTTGGAGAGAGGTGAGGGATGTCTGTCCTGCCATGGCTGCAGGGAGAGGACTAGAGGGAATGGCCTTGAGCTGAGCCAGGGCAGAGTCAGAGCAGATATTAGGAAAATATTTCCCCTGCTCTGGAGGTGTTGAAGAGGTGTCTGGAGGCACTGGAGGATCTGGTTTAGGGATTAGGGGTTCCAGCAGTGACAGGTTGATGGTTGGACTCAATGGTCTTAGAGGTCTCCTCTAACCCTGATGATTCTCTTACTCTAAGAGGTCAGCACTGCCCCAGAAATGGAGCTGCTTGCCCAGCCAACCTTTGCAGGTGTCAGAGGCACTGAGCTCTGCGTGGCTCTAGCCGTGCTTGGCACCAGACTTTATCCAGGAAACCACAGCACTTTATTTCCACTGCCCCACTGTGTTTGGCAGAGCAATTCTGTGCACAACACATGCAGAAATTCTTGTCAAAGCAGCAGTGTGCTGCTAGCAAAACTGATCCCACCTTTTAATGGTCTTTTTAGGGATCAAAGGTCCCTTGTTAATGGACCAAAGTCTTTGCCTTGGGCCCAGAAGCAATGAAATGGCAGCACTGTGGACCCCAGGAGGAGGATGTGCTGAGTAAGCTCATCACGCTCAATGGTTCATTAAACACTTCCAGCTCTTCCAGAGGGTCTTGGTCCTCCCTCCTTCTCTCCAGTCTCCCTGGTGTGATTGCTTTGACCTTGAGTGATGTTTCTCCTCCTCTACACAGGTGTGGTTCAAAAACACTGTCCCTGCCACATCCCTTTGCTCCCAGCCACGGCTGCTCCCCAGCTGTGGGCTCCAAGGTGCCTCAGTCACCTTGACACGTGCAGGACAAGCATCAGTCCCTCAGGTGGCTTTGGAAATGCTTCTCCCAAGGTGTGTGCAGCCTGCAGCATGCACTGTCCTGCTGTAGCAGCCTCAGCTCCACCCAGCAGCTCAGCTTTGAGGTGTGAGTGTCAGGAGGAAGAGGAAGTGTCTGGATAGGGCAGAGGATCAGGGAAACAGCAAGGAAACTAATGGGGTTCAATCCTGCCATCCTCAAGGCCCAGCCCAACTCCAGTCCCCAGGACTCTCACAGAGCCTACAGGTTTGCTATAGCCTTTTGCTGTGGGTTTTGTGTCACTGTAGGTTTGGGGATTTTTCCTATAGGTTTTCTATAGTTTTCATATAGTTTTTTTCTATATTTTTCTCACTACAAGAAGGACTTTGAGAGGCTGGAGGTGTCCAGGGATGGGAATGGAGCTGGGGAAGGGGCTGGAGCACAAGGAACAGCTGAGTGAGCTGTAGGGGCTCAGCCTGGAGAAAAGGAGGCTGAGGGGGAACCTTATTGCTCTCTACAACTCCCTGCCAGGAGGTGCAGCCAGGTGGGGTCAGGCTCTGCTCCCAGGGAACAAGGGACAGGGTGAGAGGAAACAGCCTTCAGTTGTGCTAGGGGAGGTTCAGGTTGGATATTGGACAAATTTCTTCACAGAAAGGGTTGGAAAGCATTGGAATGGTGGAGTCACCAGCCCTGGAAGTGTTCAAAAAACATGTAGAAGTGGCACTTGAGGACATGGTGAACATGGTGGTGGAACTTGATGATTTTAGGGGTCTTTTCCAACCCTAACGATCCTGTGATCCTGTGATTCTACAGAACCTACCACAGGCTGCACATTCCCAGCAGGATATCTGGGTCCATGGGGACATCTCCCCATGGAGGTGGTGCTGCTGTTGCTGCTGGTCAGCAGCAGTGCTCAGACACTCCATGCAGGCTGTTGGCATGAAGCTGTCCCAGGAGGACACGAAGCTGTCCCAGGAGAGCATTAAGCTGTTCCAGGAGAACACAAAACTATCCCAGGAGAACACAAAGCTGTCCTAGGAGGACACAAAGCTGTCCCAGGAGAACACAAAGCTGTCCCAGGTGGACACAAAGCAACCAGTGACACCTGTGATAAAAGCCTTCAAAATGGAATTATACATCAGGCTGACAGGAATAACCCTCTCCT
>NW_008658059.1:4749-25209 GCF_000695815.1 Acanthisitta chloris | reverse complement strand
AGCAGGAACTCACAGCCTTTCCTCCCTCAGAAGCACACAGGACATTGCTGTGCCCTTGAACTCTGCCCTGAGCTCTCTGTGACCCATCCTGTTGGGCTGTCCCTGAGGCTGAGCTCCATCAGTGCTGGGTTGGTGTGTCTGTCCTCCCCCAGGGCTGACAGCAGGTTCCAATGGTGCAGCTGGGAGGTTAATCAGCCACTGCAGAGGGAGTGCTCAGGGAAAATCACTTGTCCCTTCCAATTATGTTTGCTCAAATCCCCTGCAATGAGCTGAGGGCTGAGCACTCAATTATTCCCAGCAATCAAATTACATTTATGCTCCTCATGAAAGAGTCACCCTTTGCCCATGGCTTCCTCCTTGGGTGCTCTGAACACCACTGTGTTATCACTGAGGGGTAGTGACTGACTCCTTGTGCATGTTGTCCCCAGTCAGTCTTTGGGGATGTAATTTGTGTGCTTTTTAAAGCCATTCATAGTGTCATAGCATGTTAGGGGGTTGGAATGGAGCTTAGAGATCATCCAGCCCCAACCCCCTGCCCTGGGCAGGGACACCTCCCACCAGAGCAGGTTGCTCAAGGCTTTAGCCAACCTGGCTGTGAACACTGCCAGGGTTGGGGCAGCCACAGCCTCCCTGGGCAACCTGGGACAGTGTCTCATCACCCTCACAGGGAAAACTTCTGCCTAATGTCTAATCTACATTTCCCTCTTTCAATTTATCAACCTGAGACACTCCTGGTGGCACCATGGACAGTCTTGGATGAGGAATGGTGGTGGTTTCCATGAGCCAAAGCACCTTCCAGCCTGGGCCAGCAGGTGGTTGGTTGGAGGGCCTGTGCAGCACACAGGGCATTGCAGTGGCTGCTGAGGCATCAGCCCAGACCTGCACCTTTTTATTAATTACCAGATGTTCATCATTAACCATCATCAATCATAGAGTCAGAGAACCATCAAGGTTGGAGGAGACCTCTAAGATCATTAAGTCCAACCCTTAACCTGTCATTGCTGTAACCCCTAAACCAGATCCTCCAGTGCCAGACAACAATCTCCATGTCTCTAACTTACCATCTACATGACTTTTAAATGCCTCCAGGGCTGGTGACTCCACCACTGCCTTGGACAACCTGTGCCAGGGCTTGACCATCCTTTCCATGAAGAAATTTTCCCCAATATCCAATCTAAACCTCCCCTGGCACAGCCCAAGGTGTTTCCCCTTGTCCTGTCCCTTGTTCCCTGGGAGCAGCACCTGACCCCACCTGGCTGCACCTCCTGGCAGGAGCTGCAATCTAACTGCATGTGGCAAACTCTTGGTCACAGTGAGGGCAGCAGACAGAGACAAGCCCAGGCCTTGTGGACCTTGTCCAAATCCTCCTTAGAGTATGAGAAAACTGAACACTGAGCTTAGCTCTTCTCTGTATTATCCTCACCTGACAGGACACTTAGGAGCTCACATGTCAGTATGACCCAAACAGCAAGTCAACCTGGATCTGTCTAACTCACACTTCCTCCATGACACAGGAATCAAGTGGCTTTAACCATTCCCTTACATGAGACCATGAGGTTTCTGCAGCTTCTGTGGGGCTGTTCCAGCAGAGAGAACACCAATATTGGCAGCACACCTACCTGGTTTGGGGGGAGATAAATGGAGTTGAACAGGAGCATTTATGCATTAATGTTTTTGCTGGTGTTTGGCAGGAAGAGATTATCTTCTGTGTGTCTGGACTAGTCTAGTGCTGCTCTGATCCTGTCACCCAGCGACCACAGATGTGTGGGCAAACACACCCACAGCTCAGTGAAAAATGAAAGGAGCTCAGAGAGGGTTTCAAAGGTGACTTGAGCAAAACTGAAGGAAGCAGAGGAAAGCAGGTCAGGAACTTCTGCTTGGATTTGTCTTTAATCTTCATACAAACAAACATTGTGTTCACACCAAGTTGTTGTGTTCACACAGACACTTCAGGTACCAGTTTTTCATAGGTTTGTAATATGTTAAGGGGTTGCAATGGAGCTTTGTGATCATCCAGACCCACCCCCAACCCCCTGCCCTGGGCAGGGACACCTCCCACCAGAGCAGGTTGCTCAAGGCTTTAGCCAACCTGGCTGTGAACACTGCCAGGGTTGGGGCAGCCACAGCCTCCCTGGGCAACCTGTGCCAGTGTCTCACCACCCTCACAGGGAAAACTTCCTGATATCTAATCTCAATTTCCTCTTGCAATTTCTCCCCATTATTCCTTGTCCTGTCCCTGCAGTACCTATTAACCTATTAGGTCACTGCCAGGCAGGGGAAAAGGTCTTCAGCACATTAAAATTCGAGCTGAAAGTCTATCTCACCTGGCTGGGACAAAATGTGACCCCAAGTCCTGCCTGCCACGTCTCTGCTAACCCCTGAAATGTTTCTTCCTGTCTTCTTCCTTGGAACTGGAATTGCCCAGCTGCCCCAGCCTTGGTGTGAGCCTGGAGCAGAGTGTTTGTGGCAGAAAAGACAAGAACATGTTCCTTTTGTACAGACTGTTGTGCAGTGAATACCTCAAAGGGCTAAGAAGCGATGAAAAAAGTGCTGGGAGAAAGTTAAAAAATGACAGCAGAGTCTGCTAAGTTAGGCAATACTGGAGTATCATTGATCTTCCACCCAAACCACAGAAGAGGAAAGGTTGTCTCTCATGGAATGATGTCTCTCATGGAAGTCCACTCTCCTGGACCATCTAGTCTCATGTTTCAGATGTTCTGTCCAGCTCAGCCCCCTGAGCTGGAAGACAGGGATGGGGAGCAGAATAAAGCCAATGCAAGGGGAAATGGGCAGTGAATTAGACACAATTAGACCAATTAGACACACATTGGTCTCTGGGGCTGGATGGATCCAGCCAAGGGCACTGAGGGCAGAGGTGCACACTGAGCCTCTTTCCATCATTTCTCAGCTGTCCTGACTCATCAGGGAGGTCCCAATTGACTTTAGGTTTGCAAATGTGATGCCCATCTACAGGAAGAGATGGAAGGAGCATCTGGAGGAATCTTCTCACACTCTACAGCTCCTGACAGGAGGTGCAGCCAGGTGGGGTCAGGCTCTGCTCCCAGGGAACAAATGATAGAACAAGAGGAAACAACGTCTAGTTGCACCAGAGGAGGTTTAGATGGGATATTAGGGAAAATTTCTTCCCTGAAAGTGTTTTCCAGCCCTGGCACAACTGCCCAGGGCAGTAGGGGAGTCACCAGCCCTGGAGACATTTAAAGGTAATGTAGATGGTAACTTAGGGACATGGTTTAGTGGGACTTGGCAGTCTTAGGTTTTGGGTTGGACTTGGTGGTCTTAAAGGTCTTTTCCAACCTAAAGCATTCACTGAAGTCCACAGGGTCAGGAAAAGTTTCCTGTGAAGTGGCTCAGAAAACTGATGAAGCCAGCTAGGGGTGAAATCTCACTTCCAGGGCCAGTGGGCACATGATACAGTGCAGCTATGCCAACAAGTCTGTACAAGCAAAGGAATTCTATCTTCAGAACAGGTTTCTGGCAGCACAGTCTGGGCCAAAATGTGGCTAGAAGGTACTGGGATCATTTCTTGGCACATTCCTGGCAGCCCTTTGCCACTGCACAATCGTTTAAACACACACACACATGAGTATTTCATAGCTTCAGAGTATGTTAAGGGGTTGGAATGGAGCTTAGACATCATCCAGTGCCAACCCCCTGCCCTGGGCAGGGACATCTCCCACCACAAGTTCCTGACAGCATCTGAGTCACTCTTTACTGATCCCTCTCTGCTTTCCCCACATCTGCTTGATGTAGAGGTCCAAGACCAGAAACAGCATTGCAGGTGTGGCCTCTGTTGACCCACTCCAAGGATCCAGCATCCAAGGTCCCCTTGGACTGATGTCCTGACATTTTGTGTATCATCCACCCTCTCTCCCTAGTTTGGTATCAGATGTCCATTTTCAGGGAGTGACCTCTATGTCATTGCCCAGATGTTGAATGCTGTGATCCCAAATATCACCCTGGGATGAACACTCATTGCCAGTCCCAAAGACATGAGTCCATCCCTCACTGCCCTTTGAGCCTATTTTCAATCCCCTAATTGCTGCTGATGGTTGCCCAACCTGTTCTGCCTCAGCTTCCAAGTGAAAATGCTCTGAGACCCTTTTGTGTCATCTTCACCAGAATCACAAACACAGACCTACAAGTGTTCTCAGCCACTGCACACTCTGCACCTTCCCCATGAGCATCATTATAGCTCCTGAAATTGGATCTCACAGAATCCCAGACTGGGTCAGGTTGGAAGGGACCACAGTGTGTCACTGGTCCCTCCTCCCTGCTCAGGCAGGGCCAGCCCAGGGCACGTGGCAGAGAATTGTGTCCAAACAGTTCTGGAATATCTCCAGTGAGGAGAATCCACAACCTCTCTGAGCAATCTCTTCAGTGCTTGGTCACTGCACAGGGAAGAAGTTCTTCTTCATGTTCAGGTGGAATTTCCTGGGCATCAGTTCCTGCCCATTGCCTCTTGTTCTGTTGCTGGGCCCCACGGAGCAGATCCTGGTCCAGACTGTGACACCTCCTACAGACCCTGACAGGCATGGATGAGGCCATAGAATCATAGAATCATCAAGGCTGGAAGAGACCTTCCAGACCTTCAAGTCATCTCTTCTTGAGGCTGAAAAGCCCTGACTCCCTCAGCCTTTCCTCATCACTGAGGTGCTCCAGTCTCTTCAGCATCTTCATATCCACTTCATGTGCTCCAGGAGCTCCATGTCCCTCTTGCACTGAGGAGGTCAGAACAAGATCATTTGGCTTTTGGATGCTTTTCCCTGTGAATTACTGCTATTATCCTATTCTCTTAAGCAAAACTGATTTATTCCACGTGAGCAAACCAATTTTTCTTTCCCTGATACCTGTTCTGGGGTGAATTCAGTGTTTGTAGAATGAAATGTCATTTGATGGAGCTTTTTCAGCTTGGTGTTGTGACTCCAGCTTCAGCCTCAGGCAGAGGTGATGCACAGCACTTCCTGCTCCCTCAGCCAACAGAGAACACTCACAAGGTTTGTTTACCTTCTGTGTTTTCTCAAGAAAACACATATTCATAGTGGTTTGACACATGAGCTCATACAGGCAAAGGGATTTGCATAAATCCTCAGCTGAGGATATTTGCAGGAGTAATTAGCACATGTTTGTTTTGCCCAAGTGTTGCTTTGGAAGGAAGTGTTTTTCTACCGAATCTTCCTGAATAAAAGAGGTCAGGAATGTAAACAAAGTCATTCCTGGGGATTAGTCTGCAGGGAGATTTCCCTGTGTGGCTGTGAGATTCCCCTCAACTCTGGCTGCACAACCTGATGGGCTCTGCCAGGGCCTCTCTGAGGCTGTAGGATCAGCTGGAGGGTCCCGAAAGCACTAAGCTTCTGCCAGTAATTACCAATCTAAGAAATAAAAATATTAATTATAATAAAATAAGCCTTCATGAGCCCCTGTGTCTGGGCTGACACCTGTTCCTTGGCCCTGAGATGCCACTCCCAGTTAATGCTGCCTGAGCCCATTAGGTTGGATCCAAAGGACAGAGTGGAGTGTCCTCAAACCTAGGAGACTGAGAGCAAAGATGCTGCTTCTGTCCCAATTCTGTCCCATGCCTTGATGCCAGAGCTTCTTGCCATGCTTCTCCCTCTCCATTTGGAGCACAACTGGATCCCCATGGCACAGCTCTGTGCTGGTGGAGCCAAGGCAGGTCCCAGGGTGGTCACACTTCTCAACTCCCAAGTGCAGTGTCAGGGAGTCAGCTGGGTTCTGCCAGGCTGGATCCACTCCCTCCCAGAGGAGAGAGATCATTTTCAAATGGATTTTCTTCTTCCTTCAAAGTGATCAGTAGGAGTGCAAAAGAGCTTCTCTTACCTGGAGAAGAGAAGGTTGTGTGGAGAGCTCAGAGCAACCTGCCAGGAGCTGAAGGGGCTCCAGGGAAGCTGCAGAGACTCTTGGTTAGGAACTGCAGGGACAGGACAAGGAGGAATGGCTCAGAAACCTGTAGTGGTAGAGGACTCATGAGATTGTCAAATCCTGGCCAAAGATCCTTTCATTCCTAGAATGTGGAGGGGTTGGAATGGAGTTTCGAGACCATCCAGCCCCAACCCCTGCCCTGGGCAGGGACACCTCCCACCAGAGCAGGTTGCTCAAGGCTTTAGCCAACCTGGCTGTGAACACTGCCAGGGTTGGGGCAGCCACAGCCTCCCTGGGCAACCTGGGACAGTGTCTCACCACCCTCACAGGGAACACTTCTGCCTAAAATCTAATCTCAAGTTCTCTCTTTCAGTTTCTCCCCATTGCTCCTTGTCCTGTCCCTGCAGTTCCTAGCAAGACTCATTGCTCCTGCTCTGCAGGTGCTAACATGGGCCCAGAAAATCTTTGCTGATCCAGACAAAAATATCCCTCTGGCCCCAAGTTTGGCCTTTACAATGCAGAGCTGTTTCCAGGGCGAAACAAGACACTCTGAGAAAAGCAAATTAATTCTAACAGAAATATTTCTATGCCCAGGTACAGAATATTTTGCTGGTGCAGAACATTTTGCTGGTGCAGATCATTTTGCCACTGCAGAAATGGCCGTAAACATTGTCAGTGTCCAAAGTGTCACAGCCTTGGTGCACCTGAGGAGCTCCTGGTGTGGCTGTGGCCTCACTGGTCCCTCCTGTCCCTCCTGTCCCTGACATTCAAGGGTCAGTGGTGCTACACTCCCCATCTGCTGTGCCACCTCTTGAGGCACGTAGAGCAGCTGCCCGTGGTGGAAATCACAGGTGATCCACTCCAATGGCAGTCTGAGATGAGAGCAGAGCCCAGGCAGCACTCCAGGCCTGATGGCAGGGGAAGGGGAGGCAGCTTGGCGTGACCTGTGCCTGCTGTCACCTGCTGCCCCTTCCCAAGCAGCTTGGCTGGGGTGCCAAAAGCTCCTCCAATGAGGCAAAGTCCTCCCATTGTTCCTACTGCCCAAGGTCATGGATTAACAGGAGTTTGCTTGACTAGATCCCTTTCCAAAGTGAATCTCAATCACACAACAGGAAGTTGTGTGTTTGGAGTCAGTAGTGGTTTTAGGAATTACCTTCTCTAATGCCATCAGCAGCTCACAGCTCACCTGAAATGTCCTATGAGGTAGAGATGAGGGAAGCCTTGAAAAGAGGCTCAGGGGTGACCTCCTGGCTCTCTGCAACTCCCTGCTAGGGTTGCAGAGAGGTGAGAGATGTCTGTCCTGCCATGGCTGCAGGGAGAGGACTAGAGGGAATGGCCTTGAGCTGAGCCAGGGCAGAGTCAGAGCAGATGTTAGGAGAAATGTTTTCCCTGTGAGGGTGTTCAGGCACTGGAATATTGCCCAGGGAGGTGGTGGAGTCACCATCCCTGGAGGTGTTGAAGAGGTGTCTGGATGTGACACTGGAGGATCTGGTTTAGGGGTTCCAGCAGTGACAGTAAGGGTTGGACTTGATAATCTTAGAGGTCTCTTGCAATATTGATGATTCTGTGATTCAATTCTATGAGTCCATCAGGTCTCTCCCCATTGCTGCCCCTGGCACCCAACTGTCCTGGCTGGGCTTACCCTGTGAGCCCTGCCCAGGCACTAACACTGCACCAGGATGCTTCAGGCCTGTCTTGAAGAAGTTTTGGGATGGGTGGGTTCTTTTCTGCAAGAAGAAGTGGAAAATGTGCTCAAAGGGATATGCCAGAAAATGTGTTCAGAGGGGATATCCCCACACCAGGGCTGTGCCCTCAGCAGCAGGAGTCACCATCCCTGGAGTCACCAGCCCTGGAGGTGTTTAAGAGGTGTCTGGAGGCACTGGAGGATCTGGTTTAGGGTTTAGGGGTTACAGCAGTGACAGGTTAATGGTTGGACTTGATGATCTTAAAGGTCTTTTCCAACCTTGACGGTTCTCTGATTGTAGGAAAGCTGTTCCAGGAGCCCAGTGTGAGCTCAGGCAGGGGGAACTGGAGATCTGTGCCCTACTTAGCTGGTGGATGTATTTGCCAATAAGTGGGACAGTCAATAACCTGAGATCTGACAGCCTTCACATCCTGTGTGGAGACATGTCAATCATTGTGGCTTACATTAAACATCTTCCCAGGCATCTGGACTATATTATAATATCCTCTCAGTGCCAAGTTCTAAACATGAAGCACACTTGCTAATCTCCTGATCCTGTCTCACCTCCCTGGCAGACGAGCCCTGTGAGAAGGAAAAAATGTCTTTTGTGAGCATAAGAAAACTGTAAGCCACGTGTGAGGGAGGGTGGAGTGAGCAGGAATCTCCCTGTGTCTCCCTGAGCCAACTAGGGATTTCTGCAACAGATTTGAGAGTTCTTTATGGCCTTTTTCACTCTCTGCCCGGGTGATAATCACAGTGGAGACATCCAGGAACCACTGAATGGAATTACCACAGAGGAAATCCTCAATGTTCTGTGTTTCTCAGTTTGTTCTGTAACATGGTCCTACCTCCCCAGAGCTGCACCTGCTGGCCAAGAGGGACAGGCAATGATTGCAGAGAGATCAGAGAGACAGGCCTGGGGATGGGAATCTGTGCAGGCAAAACATGGGAATATAACTCACCCCTTTTATCCATCTGCTCTGCTCCAAGGCCTGGGGCTCAGGGCAGGACAGAGGTGGGAATGCCCTTGGAGATACTCACAGCTCCAGCTATTTTCAGACACAGACACTTGAGCAAAGAATTTTCTTGCACACCTTAAGGATGAGTTGGCTGTACTTTCTGAGAGATGCTCAGAGGGGCTTGGGCAATCCCAGTTATCTCCTTGGGAAACTTCTCCAAGGAGCTGCTTCTGACTCATGGAGCACCAGAAATTGCCCACAGTAGACCACAAGGTCCTTTCAGTCCAAGAGGGATCCACAGGAGGAGCTGAACAGGCCTTTCCAAGAAGGATGTTGGAAAACCAGCACAGATTTGAGCCCTGTTATGTCTCTTTTGCCACCACGACCTTCAGGTGACCTTGTTTCCCAGTGTGAGAGCAGCAGGAAAAGTGGTTTCAGTCCACTGCAACTGGAATGGACTGGGCAGTTTGCCAAGAGAGTATCTGCTGGGTTAATCACTGTGCAAATCTAATCAGGACCTGGAATGTGCCAGGCTCATTACTGAAATGAAATTCACCTCCAATTAAAGAGAGAGCTCCAAGCTTCCATCCTGTGGAGGTGCCCCCAGGCTGCCCCTCCCAAGCCAACACCAAACCCAGCCCTGCTGAGCTGCAGGTTTGCTCAGCAAGGAGAGATTTCCAGGTGTGAGAAGGTTTGTGCTTTCCCCCAAGGCTGCTAAGGAGCTTCCTGATGCCTTTAATAAGTCACCTTGCCAGTCAGGAAACTTCAGTGGTAGATTTCCAAGAAGGGAAATGTGGAGCCAATGTAACTGGAACATCTCCTGTGGCAGGATCGTTCCTGTGCTCTGTGACACCTTTACAACTCACACCTTCACAAGCTGATTCTTTCTTGGGAACCATATACCTTATGTCTACATTGTGTGGGCCAAAATAAGACATGAAGTTTGTGACAAGAACAGCAAAGCTGCAAAGTCAAGCAGGGAGAATGCAGAGATGCTGCTGGAAAGGTTGTTCAAACTTCATTTGCCCCTTTGGCTTCTATGATTAGACTTGCACAGCCTAATCCCATCATCACTACACATCACATCACTCTTCCTCCACCTGTGCCTCACCTGGGCATTACTTGGTTTTAGGGAAAAGCTTTGAATGTCTTAGGTCAAAATGTGTGGCTGTAACTGAAACCCAGCTCTGGGGGCTCAGCAGGACTGGAGGTGACTCCTGCCCCTCTTCTCTCCTCCAGTGTTGAAAGAAGAGCCAATCCATGGTGATTAGGGCTTGGCTTTCACCTGGACATGGCCAATGTGGGTGCAGACCTCGAAGGCTTCCTGTACACATGTCCTTGGTCCTCTGACACCTTCCACTGCCTACTCTAAAAATCACAATATTTCCAAAGCTACAGCTGGGGGCTGAGCTCCTCCATCCCATGGCCAGGAACCACCACTGCATAGCAGTCACAGAACCACAGGCTGGGTCAGGCTGGAAGGGACCACAGTGGGTCACTGGTCCCACCTCTCTGCTCAGGCAGGGCCAGCCCAGAGCACATGGCTCAGGGTTGTGTCCAGATGGGTCTGGAATATCTCCAGTGAGGAGAATCCACAACCTGTCTGGACAATCTCTTCAGTGCTTGGTCACTGCACAGGAAAGAAACTCTTCCTCGTGTCCAGGTGGCACTTCCAGGGCATCAGTTCCTGCCCATTGCCCCTTGTCCTATTGCTGGGCACCATGGAGAAGAGCCTGATCCATCCTCTGACACCTCCTGCAGACACTGACAGACATGGATGAGGTCATCTTGATCATCTCTTCTTGAGGCTGAACAGCCCCAACTCCCTCAGCCTTTCCTCATCACTGAGGTGCTCCAGTCCCTTTAGCATCCTCTCCAGCAGGTCCAAAGTGTTGTATCCAGTTCTGAGCTCCTCAGTGCCAGAGGTACATGGAGCTCCTGGAGCAGGTCCAGAGGAGAAAACCAAAGATGCTGAAGGGACTGAAGCACCTAAGTGATGAGGAAAGGCTGAGGGAGTTGAGTCTGTTCAACCTCAAGAAGAGACAATGAGGACCTCATTAATGCATTCAAGTCCACGAACAGGAGGGGCCAACAGGATGATCAGACTCTGGTCAGTGCAGCAAACCAATAAAACAAGAGGTAACAGCAGGAACTGATGCCCAGGAAGTTCCACCTGAATATGAGCAAGAACTTCTTCCCTATGCAGTGACCAAGCACTGAACAGATTGCCCAGAGAGGTTGTGGATTCTCCTCACTGGAGATATTCCAGACCCACCTGGACACAACCCTGAGCCATGTGCTCTGGGCTGGCCCTGCCTGAGCAGGGAGGAGGGACCAGTGACCCACTGTGGTCCCTTCCAACCTGACCCAGCCTGTGGTTCTGTGACTCTGTGAAATTAAACATACATTAAAGAGATTTCACTTGCCAGCCAAAGGATTTCTAGCAAACCACACTATCAGAGCATTTAATTTTAGAAATGCTGACACAAAATATTTTCCATTTGGGGGATTTTTGGTAAAATTCAGAATGTGGTGGATGCTACATGCTTGCAGTAGGAAAGGTTCAGCCTCAAGGCACATTTTATGGGTGCCCAAAGCATCACCTCTGGGTGTTCTAGATCTCTGCAAAAGCCACAGGTCCTGAGCAGAGCTCAGTGGCAGCAAGAGAATTCAGCTTTAAACAAAACCCATTTCCATTCCTCCCAGGCTCACAATAGATTGCCCAGGGAGGCTGTGGCTGCCCCAACCCTGGCAGTGTTCACAGCCAGGTTGGCTAAAGCCTTGAGCAACCTGCTCTGGTGGGAGGTGTCCCTGCCCAGGGCAGGGGGTTGGGGCTGGATGATTTTTGAGGCCCATTCCAACCTCTTAACATGCTCTGAAACTCCAACTGTGTTCAAATGGTCTGGCCAGTAGCCACAGGTGGGTGTTCAGGTGGTCCAGCCTTGACTTGATGCAGAGGAGCATCTGGTCCTCACGAGGTCTCCTGGGCTTTTTCTGCCTGATCCACTTCCCTACAACCAGGAGTGCTGGAAGCCAGAAGGATAGTTGTGCTGGAAGCCAGAAAGTTTCTGGTGCTATCTCATTGCAGAGCTTTAGTTGCCAAGCCTTGCTTTGGCCACATCCATCTGAGCTGGCAGGTGGATCACTCCTGGGATTTGCAGGTGCTTGGGATGACAGACACAGCACAAGTGAGACAGAAGGTGCTCACTGCTGGCAGGATTTTGATCAATGAAATCCTTGAAGTCTTTCTGCCTTGAAACTTGGCTCTTTGAGGACCTGGCTCAGGACACTGTTCATCTGCAGCCTCAGGTGTAGGCAGAATCTCTGCATTAGCTTCCAAATGGCTGAGGAAATGCATTTGTCTGCCCAGAGAGGAGCTGGGGGCAGGTTGGAGCCCAAGTCCTGTTACCTCCTTGTGATTTTTTTTGCCTACAGTGTCCTCTCTCTATTCCAAGTTTTAAGGGGAAGAGATGGCCAAAGGCTCCCAGGCAGACACCCAGCTGGGTCACCAACACCACCACCTCCCTCCCTCCCTTTTGTCTTCTCTACTGAATTTGAACATCACTCTGATGGGGCTTAGACCCACGTGCTGTTCCCATCAGTGTGTGTGTGTCTCACTGGGGTGTCCATGCTGCCTCTTCCAGCCTCTGCTGTGTGATGGATGTCCCTGAAGATCTCTTTGTGGATGGTGTTTAAGACACAGGTTTTATTCTCAGCTCCAAAGTGAATTGCCCACATTGCCTCTGTTTAGCCCCAAATCCCAATGGCATTCCCTAACCCAGTTCCTCTGGGTTACTTACCACTTAGCTATCAGTAGTCTCTTCCCTTGTGTTCTCTGAGGTGGCTTTTCCAACGTGGAGACACTAATTCCTTCTGGCCTCTGGAATTCTGGATATCCCCATCCTTACTGATTATTGCACCTGGTTACCTGCTGGATCCTCTCCAGGTTCCAATCCCCAACCCAAGCCCTGCACAGCCACTGGAGATGTCAGACCTGGTGGGGTTGGTGCTCAGCTGTGCTGTGGAGCTCTGAAGGAGCTCTCTGGCAGGACAGCTGGCTGCCAAGGGTCAGGGCTGCTCCTGTGCCCTGCCAGCTGAAGGGATAGTTCTGCCTTACCCTGAACCTCTGCTCCTGTTGCATGGAGTTGCTGCTGTGGCTGGAGGTGCTCAGGAACTGGAAGCACAAGGAGCCGAGGTGGGCTCAGGTGAACTCCTCCCACCATTCCCAGAGCAGAGCTCCAGGGCTGCAGGGCAATCTGAGAGCAGCTTTGAGCTGCAGCCCAGGAGCCTTCCACGGGCTGGGGGGATGCAAAGCCAGAGCTCAGCGCTGCCCCAAGGGTTAAGGAGCAGCTTCCTTTGCCTTTCGAGGTGTTCACCTAAGCTCTTCCTTGTGGAGGGACAGGTCTTTGTTGCCTGGATACTGCTTTGCCGAGGCTCTGAGGAAGGTACCTGCAGCTTCATTAGAAGAGGATGTCAGAGGAATTTCCAGGTCTTGCATACTGTGTGAATGATGCCCTGGAGCAGCACCAAGTCACAGCCCAGCCCAGCACTCACAGGGCAGGTACAGGCAATCTGCTCCCTGCCCTTCATTAGGGGGTGATTAGCTGGAGGAGGCCTTGGCCAGGTGCTCAGCAGGAGTACCAGCTCAGAACCTGAGCATCCCTGTGGCTACAGCAAGGAGCAGCCAAGTCTGACATCCTTCAGTCTGGGAAGGGAGCAGGAAGCAAACAGCTGTCCCTCATGGCTTGTACGATGGTTGCAGGGAGTAAAGGCACTAGAAAATAAAGAAGACCAGAGGAAATTGTAGTTTGTTGCTGTCTTTTTCCATGTTAGCTGGGCTGTTGCTGTGCTGGAAGGCTGCACAGACACTCCTGGAGCAGAGATGTTTGGTGCTGAACCAGGGGCAAAGAAATTCTCCCCCTATAGTCTGCTCTGCTGAGACCCACCTGGAATACTGCACACAGTTCTGGTGTCCCCAGCAGCTAAATGATATAGAACTGTTGAAGCAAGTCCAGAGGAGGCCACGAAGCTGATCAGAGACTGGAGCACATTCCCTATAAGGGCAGGCTGAGAGCTGGGGCTGTTCAGTCTGGAGAAGAGAAGGTTTTGTGGAATTTCAGTGAAGAAATTCCTCCTGATGCCAAACCTGAACCTCCCCTGGCACAGCCTGAGGCCATTTCCTCTTGTCCTGTCAATGTCTGTATGTAATGTCTCTCAGTAACTCATTAGCACAAGTTCCCAAATTCCCCCACACTTATGCTCATTTACATCTCAGTCACTGGTTTCATTAGAATATTTTGATGCAATCAGAGGCATTTCTTTTCCTTTTCCTGGAAAGAACTTATCCCAGATTGATCCCCAGCAAACTGCCTGGGCAGCTCATGGTGGTTTCAGCAGATGCTGATGCTGCAAGTTGTCCTTCACAGATGTGGTTGTTATCCCATTTGCAGCTTCCACACACTGCTCTCCTCCACCTACTGATGGTGCTTTGACCTCCTCCACTAGAGGCTGTGCAAGAGTTTTGTAAGGTGACTTGTCCCAACACCTTCCTTGCTGTTGTTTAGAGACCATTTTGTAGTAGGGTCTTGAACCCCTGGACCAGAGGTGTCTCCTGAGCCAGCCAGGCCAGTTTCCATCAGGATAGATGACAAGTTCCTACTCCCTGAGTGCCCTCTGCCCTGCTGCACATAGATCTGTATATTCCATTTTGCCTTAAAATGTAACTGTACAACACATAAGGTGTGATGCAGTGACTCCCCACCAGCCCAACCATCCACATGCTGGGAGTTCAGTGGAGAAGAGACCTTGTCCATCTCCCAGGGCACCTCTGATCTGGAAAACACTCTGGTTCCTCAGAGGTCATGAGAGACACACACATAACCGAATTCTTATCACTTCTTCCCAAAACCCCAAAATGCAGTCAGTGAGGTCAGCCTGGCTGAGCTTCTAATTCTAGGGAAGATTTCAGAAAGAGTAGAGACAAATCACAGAATCACAGGATATCCTGAGCTGAAGGGACCCACCAGGATCATCAGTCCAATTCCTGCCCTGCCCAGGACACCCCAACAATCCACCCTGGGCCTGAGAGCATTGGCCAAACACTCCTGGAGCTCTGTCAGCCTTGGGGCTGTGCCCACTGCCCTGGGGAGCTGTTCAGTGCCCAAACACCTCTGGGGGAAGAACCTTTGCCTAATCTTCAGCCTACCCCTCCCCTGACACAGCTCCAGCCATTCCCTGGGTCCTGTCCCTGGTCCCAGAGAGCAGAGATGGAGCTGCCCCTGCACTGCCCCTCGGGAGGAGCTGCAGCCCCTGATGCGCTCTGCCCTCATCTCCTCTGCTCCAGCTGAACAAGTCAAGTCACCTCAGTGCTCCTTGTGTGGCTTCTGACAAAACATCAAAGCAAGCTAAAGACTGCAGGAAAACAGTAAGTCAGAGTTGTCTGTGTTAGCAAGCAAGGTGATCTGGTCTCCAAGAATTATCCAGCCTCCCTGCCCAGAGGAACCAGGGCTGGTACTTCTAGCTGTCCCAGGTCCAAACTGTGCTGCCACATTCCAACATTGCTTTGCAGCACAGCTGCAGCACCCCCAGCCCCACACCAAGCACAGGGCACAGAGCATGGGGAGGCTCTGGTCTGGTCACCCAGGAGGTGCCAGCAGTGCTGGGCAGAGCTGCTCTCAGCCCCGTGCTGAGCTGCACCGACGTGTTCACTGCACACAGCAGCAGAATCAGAGCCTGGAGGAGGTGAGTCTGGTTTCCTTGGCACACATGTCCTGTCCTCAGGGCAGAACAAACTACTAAGTGTCCTTTAATTCTTGGAGCCTGGCACAGGCACAGAGAGCACCTTTCAGCACCTGCTGGAAGTGGCTATGATTAACTCTCTGTGGTGAGCAGGAGACTTCCAGCTCTGCTCTGTTACTGAACAAACCAAGTCCCAGCCCTGCAGCAGCTGAGCCAGGAGATTTCAGATGCAGCATAACTTGTCCTGCAGCCCCTTGCCCTGGCAGTGCTCCCATCTTGCCCCAAAGCAAGGAAAAGCCTCATCCTTCTGCTGTTCCCTCTGCCAGCACCAGGCAGTGGTGCCCTGATGGTTGAGGAGTGTTAACTTTCCCCCTCCCTGAGCGTTCTGTGCCAGCCCCTGGTGCTGATGGATGCTCGTGGCCAGTCCCGGGTGGAGCATCAGGACACAGTTATCACCTCCCAGTGACCTTGGGTCCTGCAGTGCTCAGCGGTTCCTGCAGAACAGGAGTGCAGCAGCAGTGCTGAAATTCCCTCCCTCCTGTGGTGGCTGAGCTGCTCCCGAGGGATGTCTCCTGCTTGGCTTCCACACAGCATCACAGCAGGCACCAATGGCCCTGGGCAGGTGGGAGCCCCTGGAGCTGTTGCTGAAGAGAAGCAGAAGTCCCTCAGTGATCCTGCAGTGCTGACACCAGGAATGACCATGGGAGGAGATGAACCAGAGGACTCAACCTCAGCTGGCACAAGCAGGTGAGAGGGACCCAGCTCAGAGCTGGCAGCAAACAGACAGAATGGAGCAAAAGGGAGAGGAAACTAAATGTGCAATTTGGGGTGATGATCCTAGAATCTCCTTAGTTGGAAAGGACCCATCAGGATCACCAGTCCAACCCCTGCCCTGCCCAGAACACCCCAACAATCCACCCTGGGCCTGAGAGCATTGGCCAAACACTCCTGGAGCTCTGTCAGCCTTGGGGCTGTGACCACGGCGCTGGGGAGCTGTTCAGTGCCCAAACACCTCTGGGGGAAGAACCTTTGCCTAATCTCCAGCCTAACCCTCCCCTGACACAGCTCCAGCCATTCCCTGGGTCCTGTCCCTCCTCCCAGAGAGCAGAGATGGAGCTGCCCCTGCACTGCCCCTCGGGAGGAGCTGCAGCCCCTGATGAGCTCTGTCTCCTCTGCTCCAGCTGAACACACCAAGTGCCCTCAGTGCTCCTTGTATGACTTCACCACTAGACCCTTCACTGTCTCTGTGACCTTTCTTTGGACACTCTCTAACAGCTTGAGGTCCTTCTAATATATTGAGGTGCCCAAAAGTGCCCTCAGGACTTGAGATGAGGCTGCCCCAGGGCAGAGGATGACCTCCAGAAGTCACAGGAAACAGAGTCAGAACATATCCTTCAGCTGCAGACCCTTGTGGGAATGCAGGAGCAGTTAAATAGCAAAGCAAAGCAGATACACCATGATGGCCATGCAAATCACCTGCAAGGGGATGCACTGAGAGCAGCAATGCACAGAGGAATACTTCAGAGGAAACAAAACTGGCCACAGTTTGACAAAAAACTCAAGCCAGAGCTGCTCTGTATTAACTGTGGAGCTGAATGTCCCCAAAGTGTGTCCTGCAAACAGGGAACTCTGCAACAACTGCCATGGAAAGGAGCATTATGCAAATATATGCAAAGTTATCAAGGCTGTGTAATCCCAGCCAGTGCCAATGCAGGTGAAATGTTCACTGTGACAATGTCCTAAACAAAGAAAAGGAATAGTGGAGGAATTAAATGGTGACACACAGAGACCTAAATCAAACTGAGCCAGGGCTCTCAGGTGATGTGTGGGCAGGGCCAGGCAAGGCAGGGGAGTCAGAATGTGAGTCAGAGAGGAAAAAAACCCTGAAAACCCCAGTCAGGGGGGAAACAGAGAGAGAAGCTCTCAGTGACAGGAGCACAGCTTTCAAAAGGTGTTTACAAGGGGTGGCCCCACCTGGATGCAGAGTCACCTTGGGTCTGAGGAGATTTGAGGCCAGCCAGCTCTGAGAGATTTGTTTAGTCAATGAGAGCTGGTGGGGCTCCACCCTGGCACTGAGCAGAGCAGGTTTGGCAGGAACTGAGATGTGAAGGGGACAGCCTTGTCCCATGGCTGCTTCATGATGCCTGGATACGTGCAGGAAAGGGTTGTGACCCTTGTAACCTGTCAAAAGGTCAACTCTGGAAGCACCAAGTGTGGGAAGAGCTGCAGAACTGCAGCTTCAGGTATCTAGAAAATACCCTTTTCTTATCCAACTACTAATTACCCTACATTTCATCCTCAAACAGCCCCCAGTGGGTTCCATTCAACCTGTGCTTCAAAAGCAGCACCTGAGAGCTCTTCTAGAAGTAAGACTACATTGGAAAACATGGCAAAGTCATGGAGAGCAATACCACAGTGCAACCAGTCATCAGCCAGGGGCCCTGGGGAGGAGAATTATGACTTTGAGCATTGCTGTATGAGGATTAATTAATGAATGAGGAGCCTGATAGCCCCAGCCTCAGGCAGGATGCTGGGAAAAAGCTCTCTGTGAACAACAACATAGGGAGAAGACACAATCTGCCCAGAACTCAGCCTGCATAGGGGACAGGAGATCTCTGCAGCTCAGCCTCTGTTTAAGGAAGGAGGTTGGATGGGAATGTCACTCCTGAGCAGGCACAGCAGTGCAGGACAGTGTGGGTTGGTGCTGCCTGCACTCCTGGGAGGATGAGAGCCCAGAATGGGCTCTGGGGGTAAAGCACAAAGCTGTGGGAATCATAACTGCTGCTGCAGCGTGCCTGGAGCTGCTGGAAGCTGAGCTGAGCCAGCCAAGCTGGGCTGGTGGCTGGAGAGGTTGTGTTCCAGTTGCTTCCAGGGCTATGATGGAGAAGTAGAAAGGATATGCAGAACTAGAGAAGAAATTGCCTGCTGTGCTATCATGGAAGCAATGAAGGGTAAAAATTAGGCATGGGAAAAGCCAGGAAGAGAGTGGGAAAGGGAATGGTGAAGTGTGGGTGCTGAATTCTTTAGGCACTGGGAAAAGGTTGAAGCTTCAGTGCCAGGGACAGAGATGGAGACATCCTCAACCTCCTCTTCTCTCTCTGGGCCTAGGAGATGCTGGTTGGCTCTGTGCCTGGTTGAGGTGTAAATGTGCTAGGCACCCACCGTGTCCTTCAAGAGTGTCTCCACATCAGGTTGCCAGGAATGATCCTTTGGTTGAAGATATCCAAACTAAAACTTCCATCTCTGTACTCTGTCCCACCTCTTCCACTTGCAAGTCCAAACATCCTCACCCTTTTCAAATCAATTGCCTCAGCTGGGTTTGTGGGGCAAACCAGACAGAACTGAAACAGCAGAGGCATATGAGCTCCATGACTTCACTGACAGCAATGGACAGCACTGCTGCAGGAGTGAAGACATGGAGCAGGAAAGGGACTGTGCTCTGAGCAGTTCAGCCAGACATCCTGGCACCTTCTGCATGTGAAGCCCTGCTATCCCCACCATGGTGTGAGCACCCTGGCACTCCTAGTCCCTTTGCTTCATGCAGAGACTTCCTAATGGGACTTCCAGGGAGACACAAGTGCTGTTGCCCTTGCTGACCTGAGAGGATCTAGGATCAGAGGCAGCACCCAGATGACATGTCAGTGGTGGCTTCTCAGCTCTCAGTCCAAGAGCAGTTCAGCTAAACTGACTCCAGAGCTCAGCAAGAAGCAGTAAGCTGATGTGATGAAGGACTTGGCCACCACCTCAAGGAGCACCTCATGATTACCCTTCCTAAGGCACAGTGCTCGAGCTGTTTCATTCCTTCAGCCTGATGGATTCCCTGAGGATAACACAGTGAACTGGGGCCAGATCTAATCAAGAAGGTCTTCCCTGTGTGCAGGTCACCTGAGCTGAGCACTGCTTGATCCCTTGGCAGCTACCACAGCAGCCATGAATGCAGGAGCCTCAGACAGGTGATGCAGAGCAGGATCTTGGCAATATTTGTTAGCAATGAGACCAAGGTCACTGTGGACCATTCCAAGTTTGCCACAAGTGGGAAGCTCTTCATGTGAAGGACTCAGCACTAAGAGCATGGACTGTGGCTGTGGCTTCTCACTTCCCGTGACACCATTGGGCACATTTCAGGTAGGAGATGAGTTTCTTCACAACTCCCTGTGGTGTGGTTGGTTTGGGGCCATCAGGAATTGCTTCACATACACAGTTCCTAGATGTGTCATCAGTAAGGACCAAGAAACTTGCATCAGCAATAATGACAGAGCTTCCTTTTAGAGCAGATCTCTGAGCAGAGCACTCACATCAGTGAGGCAAAAGGGTTTGAGCCATGCAGGAAGTTTCTCCAGGGAAGAGCCCCACCACCTTCAGCTGCAGCTCACCCCAGAGTGGGACTGGGGCAGTAGTTTTCACAAGTTGGTCACTGAAATAAGGCCACTTATGGAGGAGTTATTCTCCAAATGCTTCATCTGCAGGTGGAGGGACAGGATCTGATGTTCTTGCAGTGCATCAGCCTTGGCAGTCAGTTATCTTGGATTGTAAACAAGTGTGTAACCACAGCCCTCCCTGCATGGGAACACACCTGGGCAGGTGTGTTTGGATAGAGATATTCAAGAAATAGCTTTTGGCCTGACAGATTCTCATTGCACCTCTCCAGATGTAATTATGGAATGCCTTAGCTTCATTAAACATCATAGAATCATAGTACCATAGTATGTTAAAGGCTTGGAATGGAGCTGAGACATCATCCAGTGCCAACCCCCTGCCCTGGGCAGGGACACCTCCCACTACACCAGGTTGCTCAAGGCTTTAGCCAACCTGGCTGTGAACACTGCCAGGCTTGGGGCAGCCACAGCCTCCCTGGGCAACCTGGGCCAGTGTCTCACCACCCTCACAGGGAAAACTTCTGCCTAAGATCTAATCTCAATTTCCCTCTTTCCATTTCTCCCCATTCCTCCTTGTCCTGTCCCTGCAGTTCCTAACCAAGAGTCTCTGCAGCTTCCCTGGAGCCCCTTCAGCTCCTGGCAGGTTGCTCTGAGGGTTCCTTTCCCATTTGTCCTGGTTTCCCTCAGTGGCTGAGCAGTGACAGGTCCCTCTGACCCACCTGGCAGCACATGACTCAAAGCTTCAGTGCCACCAAGCAATGCAAACAGAAAGCCCTTGATTATCTCTTTTCCCCAGATGAATGAA
>NW_008658059.1:521-4708 GCF_000695815.1 Acanthisitta chloris | reverse complement strand
CTGGAGGTCTCAGCATGCTGCTGAGTTTATCTCCCTGCAATTTCCCTGTTGAGAAAGCACCAAAGGCTTCAGCATTGCTGCTCTGTCAATAGGAAGCTGTGCTAGAGGTTATGCAATCCAAGGAATGCTTGAAACACCCACTTGTGTTTTGGCTCTGGAGCTTCATGTTTTGCTTTTTCTCTGTGTTCTCCTGGGTAGATGCCTCAGTTTCTCAATTCCTGCCACTTGGCCTCAGTGTTTGTGGGACCTTCTTCTCCCTGCCAGCAGCTCAGTGCTGTTTGTGGAGCAGAGTGCACTGGCTGGAGCAGAGGAACCAGCACAGGAATGCACAGGAACATATCAACATTTCTCCTGCTGCAGCAGGAGAAAGGCAGGAGGGAACTGGCCGTGGCATGGAGCTGTCAGGACAAACAGAACATCCTCTGCAGAACACACTGGGTCTAACCCTTCTCCCTGCACAGCTAACTCTGAGCCCTGGGAACCATGCACACAGCTGTCTCCTTGTGAGCTCAGGAGCAGCTCACCCAGCCCACCCAGAGTTCTGGTGCTGCACACAGTGACAGTCTCAGCTGACAGAGATCTGTCTCCCTGACTGAAACCATGACCTCTGCAGAAATGGTCACTTTAGGTAGTTAAGCAGCTCCTTCTCTCCCTGCCATGGGGGCAGCTCCCAGCCAGGCTGTGTGTGGCCTGGATGCTGCAGGAGCCCAGCAAAGCCCACACCTCAGGAACTGGGGGGACAATGCTTTGCAGTGAGTGCCATCATTGCCACCCCTTGGGCTGCTGAGCCAGCCCTGTGGCTGTCACACTGACACACCTGGCCACAGGGGCTGGAAGGGGATGAGGTACAGCTTGGGATGTCTCCCAGCACCTGCATTTTGAAATCCACACATCAGAGCCTAGCCTGGAACTTGAGGTATCTCCATGTGTGTTTGTGCTTGTCTAAGCCACAGCCTCAGCACAGCCCAGAGACAGGAGCAGGACTCAAACCACCCCTCAGCAGCACTGCCCATGGGCAGCTGGGATGTGCTCTGTGCTGTCCCGAGTCTGTCCTGGCCATTTTTGGTGCTGTGAAAAGGACTTGTTTCTGGTGGAGGCACAAGAGAACTGACTGGTGCTGTAATTCCTCCTGGGAGGTTTGTGAAGTCCTCTCTACCAGTGTCTGGTGGGAGCTGAGTAAGTCCTGTAAGCCCTGTACATCCTCCTTCCCCTGCTGCTTTCCTAGCTGAGCAACTTTGATTGCCCTGACCAGACTATGATCGTAACAACTCCCTGGCAGGGACTGGAGAGAGGTGGGGGATGTCTCTCCTGCCATGGCTGCAGGGAGAGGACTAGAGGGAATGGCCTTGAGCTGAGACAGTCAGAGGAGATGTCAGGGAAACATGTTTCCTGTCAGACATCCTCCTTCCCCTGCTGCTTTCCTAGCTGAGCAACTTTGATTGCCCTGACCAGACTATGATCGTAACAACTCCCTGGCAGGGACTGGAGAGAGGTGGGGGATGTCTCTCCTGCCATGGCTGCAGGGAGAGGACTAGAGGGAATGGCCTTGAGCTGAGACAGTCAGAGGAGATGTCAGGGAAACATGTTTCCTGTCAGGGTAGTCAGGCAATATTGCCCTGCCCAGGGAGGTGGTGGAGTTAGCATCCCTGGAGGTGTCTAAGATGAGTCTGGATCTGGCACTGGAGGATATGGTTTAGGGTTTAGGTGGTTACAACAGTGACAGGTTAATGGTTGAACTTGATCTTAGAGATCTCCTCCAACCTTGATGATGCTGTGGTTCTATAACTGGCACCAGGGGTGATGGAAACATCATCCACAGAGCAAATGGGAGAGTCCAGCCCTGTGCAGGCCCTGCCCTTGGGGCAGGCTGAGGTGATGGACATGTGCTGTGATCTCCAGGATCTACTCCCTGCTCCTCCCCAGGCTGAGAATATCTCTCAGCTCTTAGTCTGGATGAGACAGAGGAGCTTTCTGCCCCTGTCTCTCGTGCCTGTGACCTAAGGGAGCTGTGGCTGTGGCTGTATGCCTGATCTGACCAGCCTGGAGGAACCCAGCCCTGCATGTCCCTTCTCACAGGGGCTGCCCTGGGTGGCAGCACCATGGGCTGGCAGAGCTGGGCAGTGGCACTGACACAGGCACAAACCCCTCAAAGAGCATGTTTGGCTGCACAAATGCCTCTTACCCTTCTCTCCCAGAGCTGCAGGGGCTATCTCCAGTGTGCTGGGTGACTGCAGCCTCTCCAGTTTCCTGTTTTCATTCCAATATCTGTAGTGCTAACATACCACAGGTCTCGAATTCCAGCCCTGACGCACCAGGAAAAGGGGCCAAGGGCAGATTCATGGGATTCTCAGAGCCTCTCGTGCCCTTTTCCCAGCCAGGCTGGGGATGCTGATAACTCCCTGACTCCTTCCTTCTTCCTTTCTCTTCCTTTTTCTCCTCTAATTCCTGGACGTGCTGTTATCCCTCAGCTCTTGATGCTGCAGCACTCTGGCAGGGCAGGGCCTGATTTGCCCTGTTTGCCTAAGGACAGCAGCAGGAAGAGCTCTCTCCTAAATCACAGCTGTTAGGCTAGTGAGAAAGTGTGTACAAATGGTTGCTCTGAGGTCCAAGACCTTCTGCAAAAACGTGGCACAGGCACTCTAATAGCATTTCCCACTTTCTAATTCCTCCTCACTAATGGTATAAACCAGGAGTAAAACCCTTAAGCTACTGGAAGGATTGTCCTGGCAAATATTTGCTAGTACTGCTTATTAGAGTGCAAGTCAGGCAGAGACATCCCTCCTGTGCCTTCCCTCAGCTCCTACCTACAACTTACACAGCACCCAAGGCACACAAAATTTGGCAATTGGTGACTTAAGGGACAAATTCTACTCCTTTAAATTCCCGTGGTTAGTTTAGGTCTGATGTTGACAGCACAAGCAGAAAGCTGTGGCCAATCTCAAACCCAAGCAATGTGCAACAGCACAGGAAGGTGTTTCCAGCCCTGTGTATGGCACCTGCTGCTGGCAGGACCTGCTGGGGCCAAGGGGGAACGTGGATCAGCCATGGCTGGGCAGGACATGGACCTGGCAGGGATTGATGGCATAGCCCAAGGGGTTTCTTCCAAGAGCTGTGCTGTCCTGCAGTGTTTCACCACCCAGGGAGGTGACAGGGCCAGCAGTGCAGAACCAGCAGATTTGTACTCATGGTATCATAGTATGTTAAGGGGTTGGAATGGAGCTCAAAGATCATCCAGCCCCAACCCCCTGCCCTGGGCAGGGACACCTCCCACCAGAGCAGGTTGCTCAAGGCTTTAGCCAACCTGGCTGTGAACACTGCCAGGGTTGGGGCAGCCACAGCCTCCTTGGGCAACCTGTGCCAGTGTCTCACCACCCTCACAGGGAAAACTTCTGCCTAAGATCTCATCTCAATTTCCTCTTTCAATTTCTCCCCATTCCTCCTTGTCCTGTCCCTGCAGTTCCTAACAAGTTCCAACAGTTCCTTGTACCCCAGGTAGAACCTCACACACACACATCCTTTCCAGCCTCCCCAGGCTTGAAGCCTGCAGCTCCTCTGGCCCAAAAGCAGCACCTGCACAATGCTATGTCCCTTCTGCCTCCCTGTGCTCCCTGCCTAGCCCCTCTGCCAGGACAGGGCTGGGAGGAGGAGGGACACCCCAGAGCTCCAGTCTGGGAGCTCATCAAGAGGGAGGATTTCCTCTGTGTGGCACAAACAGGGGAGCAGCAGGGAAGCCAACCAGGCAGAGCAAGAACTAGATGGAGCTTCAACATATCAGCAGACCTCAGCCCACAGCAATTAGGATTTAGGCAGCCAAGGAGGACTTCTAAGGTGTCTCTGCAAGGTGAGCTAAGCCATGACTGTGGATTTCAGCCCACCCAGCAGAGCTCAGAGTGCTGTAAGGGTGTGTATATTGGAAACCCCTCGATGAGGCACAGAGCAGAGGCAGCTCCTGCTCAGGGGAGAGGTGTTGCCCATCCCCTGGGGAGGACCCTGGACACAGAGGCCAAAGGCTTTGTGGGTTCTTTCTTTGCTTTCTCCAAGTATCCCAGAGCCAACTTTAGCTGCACTCCTGGGGTGGATTTCTTCCCTTTGGGCTTTGGATGAAAACTCCTGGTTTGCCTTGTTTTAATATCATGCTAGTCCCACTGAAAGCAGCTTGAACTGTGTGGTTTAAAGGACAAACAGTG
>NW_008658059.1:0-475 GCF_000695815.1 Acanthisitta chloris | reverse complement strand
TTACTTTTCTCACTTAGAGGCAGAAGGAGTTAAAGTCAGCACGTGATTATTTAAAACTGAAAGTGCTACTTTGTCAGGAAACATTACCTATTTTAAATGTTGCTTTTGCTAATCTTTTTACTCCCTTCACCTTCCCCCTCCTTGTTTTCACATTCAGTACCCCCAAGACACACATTTTTCTGCTGAGAAAAACAGGGCAGTTTTGGAAAAAAAACAAACCTATGTGAGAGACAAGAAAAGATGAGTAAATTGCTTATTTTTTGTCTAGGTTGAAAGCACAGCATCACTGTGCAAAGTTCTCAGCGCTCCTGCACAGCTCTGGGAAAGAGGTTTCTTCTGAAAAACTCTTCTGGTGAAATGACATTTTCCAGGACAGAAAAAGGTCTTCGAAAAGACATTCTTGCAGGCTGTTCTGGGCTTTGCCTGCTGGAGATGGGCCTTGCACTGTTCAGAGAACCATCAAGGTTGGAGGAGA
>NW_008658058.1:0-7149 GCF_000695815.1 Acanthisitta chloris | reverse complement strand
ACAAACCCAAGAAAACCTGTGGGAAATTTTGAATACAAAGGGTGAAAAAGTCTCATGACCTCCCATATTAAAGAAGGAGGAGGTTGGAGGAGAATCTTATGTATTATCTTTAGGTGATTCCCCAAGAAACTTTTTCCTTGGACCTACAAACCCAAGAAAACCTGTAGGAAACATTGCCTGGGGAAATGAAAGGGCTGAAAAACTCTCATATTAAACAGGAGGAAGGAGAAGATTGAAGGAGACCCTTGATGCATCATCGTAGGCTCCTCCAGTTCCTCATGCCACCGTGATGGGCTGGAGGCCTTGGCAGCAGGAGAAACAGGTCATGGCTGTGGCTGTGCTTGGCAGAGGCACCTTGGTAACTAGGCCACCCAAAGTGGAGCAGAATTAGGTAAAGGCATCTATTTTCTTCTTAACTCCAAGTCAGACTCTTGCAGCAAGTAGGTCACCCCATACCTCTCGTGACAGCAGCTGCTCCAGGACTACCTCCATCCCAGGAGAGGTTTTTGGTGGTACCTGTCTTCATTTTAGTCCTTTCCCACCAGCTGCAGACACTGGATCTGGTTCTTCACTGATGCAAAGGGACAATATGACTGTCACTCCACTCTGGTCCATCACCCAGTACATCCACACTCCAACCCTTGTCCATCAGAGCTCACTCCCTGTGACTCAGACAGTGACATCCCAAAGATCTCTTGTCTTCAGCAGCATTTGGAGTCCTCCAGGGGGAAAAGTTGCCTCTGAGAGTTGGTTCACCCCATCCTGAGATAGGCAGCTTGAAGAAGTTGGCCAAGGAGCCTTCTGGAGGTTGTACATTGGGTGTTGACAAAGCCCAAGTGATGGGAGATGTGGTGCAGGGACAGAATTGTGCCACAGGCTCGAGGTGGAGCTCATTGGGATCCCTTTTTGGGGCTCCTTGGGGTCTCTCTCCTCTTGTCTGCAAATAACCCACTCCAAAGCCCATTTGCCTGCACATCTGATAGTCTCACAGTATGTGAAGAGATTGGGATGGAGTTTAGAGATCATCTGGCCCCAACTCTCTGCCCTGGGCAGGGATATCTCCCACCAGAGCAGGTTGGGCAAGGGTTGGGACAGCCTGGAATGGACAGTGACAGGGTTGGGGCATCCACAGCCTCTCCCTGGGGCAACCACAACCTCCTTGGGGCAACCACATCCTCCTTGGGGCATCCACAGCCTTTCTGGAGCAACCACAGCCTCCCTGGGGCATCCCCAACCTTCTTGGGGCAACCACAACATCCCTGGGGCAACTACAACCTCCTTGGGGCAACCACATCCTCCTTGGGGCATCCACAGCCTTCCTGGAGCAACCACAACCTTCTTGGGGTGATAACAACCTCTCTGGGGCATCCACAACCTCCTTGGGGCAACCACAACCTCTTTTGGGCATCCCCAACCTTCTTGGGGCAACCACAACATCCCTGGGGCAACTACAACCTCCTTGGGGCAACCACAACCTCTTTTGGGCATCCCCAACCTTCTTGGGGCAACCACAACATCCCTGGGGCAACTACAACCTCCTTGGGGCATCCCCAACATCCTTGGGGTATTCACAGCCTCCCTGAGGCATCCAGAAGGTTTTTTCTAATGTGGCTTTGGACACTGTCCTTGAGGATTTCCTGACACTTCTCCCAGGAAGCAAATTGCTGTCCTAGAGATGAGGAAACAGAGGCACAGGACTAACCCAGATCAGGACACTGCGACACCACACGTGGAAAGAGCACCCAGTGATGTTCAATCAGACAGCCAAGTTCTTTTTTTTTCTTTTTTTTTTTTTTTTTTTTTTTTTTTTTTTTTTTTTTTTTTTTTTTTTTTTCCCCTCAAGCCTTTCCCTGCCTCATTTCTCCCACCAGGTCATTCACTGAGTCAAGAGATCCCTTGAGTGATGAGCTCATGGAGCTGCTGGAGCACAACAGAGCTGAGGACAAGAGGGACATGCCATCCTACCCATCCTGTGCCCTGCCCACTCTGAGGTGTTTGCTGAGGTGTGGGGGCATCTTATGGGCAGATCCCTCGGGGCTGAGCCTTACCTGGAGGCTCTAAACCCACTGGGAAGCTGCTGGTTGCAGACAGATTCAGCTTCAGCATCCGCAGGCAGCAGATTTACAACCACCCCATCGTCATTCACTGTCAAATTACCAGCTGAGTCAAAGCTGGAGAAAGAGCCAACACATTTCCATAGTTGCCTTTCCTTAAATATTCCCATTTTCCTCCCCCTTTAAAAAGCCTCCTGGAGCTGCTTATCTCCTTGGCCTCCAACCAAAGCTTTTGGTGGCAGAGGCATCTCTTTGGGGATGGCCCATCCATGCAGAAAACCCTCCTGCCTGGGCACACAGATTTATACCAGCTTGGAGACATAAATGTCAAGTGATGAGGCTGCATAAATTACTTTTAATAAGAATAATGCTGTGTCTGGCTGGCATGTTAATACATCTCTTCCCCGTACGGAGCACCGAGAGCTCGGCAGGGAGCTGAGCAGTTCACACACTTGCTCAAAATGCTCAGCTGAGGCAAATCTTTGGCTCCCACTGGCAAAAAAACGATGTGAGCAGCTCAAGTGTGGAGCAGTTAGTGCTCCCTAGCTGGGGCACAGGGATGTGTCCTCCTGAGCAGCTTCACCAAACCTCCTCATAAAGCCCAAGGCATCGATTTGTGCTGGGCCAGCAGCAGCTCAGGGCTGATTTCAGCTGGGAGGTGGATTTAGGGTGGGGATTTGGGGTGGGAAGATGTTGTGAGTGGAGGGGTTAGAGCATGGAATCATCAAGGTTGGAAGAGACTTCCGAGATCATCAAGTCCAACCCTCAACCTGTCACTGCTCTAAGCCCTAAACCCTAATCCATATCCTCCAGTGCCACATCCAGACACCTCTTAAACACTTTCACCACCTCCCTGAGCAATATTCCAGTGCCTGTTCCAGTGTCTGACTGCCCTAATAGTGAAAAACTTCTAACATCTCCTCTGCTTCTCCCCATCTCCGCTCAAGGCCTCTAACCATGGCAGGACAGACATCCCCCACCTCTCTCCAACCCTCTCAGGAGTTGTGGAGAGCCAGGAGGTCACCCCTGAGCCTCTTCTCAAGGCTCAACAAACCCAACTCCCTCAGCCCTGCATAGAATCATCAAGGCTGGAAGAGACCTCTAAGAGCATCAAGTCCAACCCTTAACCTATCACTGCTTTGATGTCCAAACCCTAACCAGATCCTCCAGGGCCACATCAGACACCTCTGAGACACCTCCAGGACTGGTGATTCCACCACCTCCTTGGGCAATATTCCAGTGCCTGACCACCCTAAAAGTGAAAAACCTTTAGATGCAGAAGCTGTTCACATCCCAAAGGACTAAACCCACGCTCAGCCCTCGATTGTCCAAAACTGAAGCAGGAACGATGCTCCAGCACAAATCCCCTCACCAAACCCCTTTAATCCTCCCCTGTCTAAACACCACCAGTTGCCAGGGCCCCCTTGACCTCCCTCCTGGGTCTGTCCCCTCTGAATGAAAGTCTTTTAGAGTCTCAAGACTTCTTTCTATGCCTGAGACTGTTTTTCTTGCCAGCGTCGCACGCATGAGCTCAACCATCGCCTCATTGCTCTCGTGGGCTGCAGGGCTGGGGGATAGGAGTGATTTATGATCCCTCCAAGTGATTTATTCTCAGCAGAGTCTGTCCCCCCACACACACACACCCCTTCTCTGTTGAAAGCTTTAGGATTCAGTCACAGACGTCACAGACAGGCCCCAAAAAAAAAAAACCCAGAGGCTTCCCCCTGCAGCCCTCCAACCGCCACGGCTGCTGCGGCTATAATTACCCAACCCATAATCAAGGCAATTTGCATCCAGCACGAGCCAGAGTTGCACATGCCCAGCTGAATTTTCTAGCTCACTGCAATCCTGCAGAGCAGGGCTAAAGGGTTTTATAAGGAAAATCCAGCCACGTCATTGTATTCCTTGTGGGATTGCACAAGGACTCAGTGCTGGGATGGCAAGGGGAGAAGGTTCAATCCAGCTGGATTTAAGTCTTAGGTGGTGCTGAGCTGTTATTCCTAGGTGTGAGGCTTCTCCTCTACCTCTGCATCCTCATTTTGCCTGGATCTGCCTGCAAAAAATCCCTACTAAACCCTTTGACAAGTCTCTGCTGCTTTCCTAAAGGAATTCTCACTCGTGCTCTGTCAGCTGAGGCATAAATTCCTCCTCTCCGTGTCTTTTAGACCTGTTGGCCAAATTAATTCAGTTCTGAGCTAAAGGTCTCAAAGGTAATTAAAATCCTGCAGTGTTGATGTAACCAGGTGAAGGCAAGGGATGATATTTCTATCTCCACCAGGTCTGGGTGAGCTCCACACCGACATAACCTTTGGAGCCTCCAGGGAGAGACATTAATGCTGCCCAAAACTCAACAGAAACTTTACCCAGATTCTGCTGGGGAGTGGAAAAATCCATTTCACAGGTCATGGTGGAGAGACTTTGCTCCAAAGAGTGAGCTGTGACCACTGGAACTGTCTTCCCTCAACCCCAGGATTTATGAAGGGTTCAAATAGAACCCAAAAAACATTGGTGATATGTTCTGGGAAGTTTTCACCTGACATTCAATGCACTTATCCCCAGGGATGAGGAAAGCCAAGGAATGCCATGACCTGAGGAGCTTTCACCAATCTCAACTCTCCTTCCAAGGATGTCCTGGAAGCCAAGGAATGCCATGACCTGGGGAATTTTCACCCAACCTCAACTCTCCTTCCAAGGATGAGGAAAGCCAAGGAATGTCATGACCTGTGGAGCTTTCACCCAACCTCAACTCTCCTTCCAAGGATGGGAAAGCCAAGGAATGCCATGACCTGAGGAGTTTTCACCCAATCTCAACTCTCCTTCAGTGCATCTGTCCCCAAGGATGGGAAAGCCAAGGAATGCCATGACCTGTGGAGTTTTCACCCAACTTCAACTCTCCTTCCAAGAATGGCCTGGAAGCCAAGGAATGCCATGACCCTGTTGGACATCCTCCAGCCAGGAATACATTCAGGGGATGTTTCTCCTCCCTCCCATCCTCCCTTCCCAGTATTCTCTCCCAGTGGGACCAGTGGTGAGCCAATGATGCAATGCTCATGTGCTGGAGCTTGAGCTGCAAGGATTGAGCTGCCAAATCCCTCGTGGCTCATCAATCAATGTCTGTCCCTTGGCTCTGTGTCCTCACTCATCTTTGAGGCCCCACCAATCAATGTGGGTGATGGCTGCTGCCTGGGAAACACCACTTTTCCCTGGATAACGTGGCAGTAGGAGCTGCAGGGAGAGCTCATTTTTAACAGCTGCCACTGAAGTCTTTTACAGGATGCTCAGTAATTTAGCTGGAAACAAATAAGTCCAGCCATGGAGTGACAGGAGGAAAGTGGCTGCTCTGGTTTCTGCCTTTCCCCAGATTGAGTTATTTGGCTCAGCAATAATTGGTGGTTTCTCCTTCCAACTTGCTTCCTTTTTTTTTTTTTTCCCCCCTCCTCTGTGTGGCATTACGAGTGTTTCTGCACGATTAATGCAGCTCTTGGGATGAACCTCTAGGAATAACTGGGGATTTACATCTCAAGGGATGTGTCCTCAACTTGTCCAACTGCAGCTTGTCCAAAGGAGGAATTTTCCCCAAAGAAGGAATTCCTCCTCTCCTATGGGAGATGAATGTTTACACAGTGATTAGGAAAGGAGCAAGGACTCCTGACCAAAGCTGGTTGGAGTGGAAGAGGCAAAACATCTCCCCAAGTAGAAAGAAGACACAACCCAATATTTGGCTCTCAAGTCCCCCATAGTAGGACCAAAAACATCTGCAGTTTTGCAGGATGAGTTTTGGGCTTGTTGCAGGCACCAAGAGAACTTGCAGGATGGTTTTGATGTGTCTTGTGTGGGATTTGGGCTTGGCCACCACCAAAGGAACCCTATAGTCAAATCACCTTCTTCACTCAGGGCTTGGCCTGTCTAGGAAGGCTCAGAGTTGGTATTTTTGGCCCTGTAAAGTCCCTGTGAAGCATTAGAGGATGTATGAGATACCCTCAAGGTACCAACCAGAGCCTGTCCAGTCCCACCACACTCCCTGAGGGATCTGTGTAAGGACACGTTGCACCCTTGAGGTCTCACCCAAGCTCCAAGTTCTCCAAGGTTGGATCAACCCCTCCAAAACACCAAAACTCCAGCAGGGCCAAGGATTTGTGGAGAGAAATGACAATTCCCAACAGCCAAACCTTGCAACAAGGTGACAACACAGGTTCTGCCCTTCCCTCACCCTCACACCCTACGTAACCCAATGTTGGGGCTCAACTTGGCTCCACGTTGAGCTGACCCTGGTCAAACCTGCCCAGCCTGGAAGCCACATTTACACCTGACCTGACATTCCCTTCTGGGTAGAAGCCACTTGGACACCTATTCCTGCATTTTTCTCCCATATTTCCTCTCCCCAGACACCTATTCCTGCATTTTTCTCCCACGTTTCCTCTCCCTACACCAGTTCCATTGACTCCAGGGCACGTGGTTGAGGGGTTAGATCCTCCACCTCCACCTTCAGCTGCGGAGGGAAGTGATTCCCATTCCAGGTGTATTTTTTACAGTGTACCTGATGCTGCCACTTGTGTTCATGCTGCTCTTCCTGCCCAGCTTGACAGGGAGTGAAGTCCACCAGGGGAGTTGATGTCTTTGCTTTGATAAATGGCTGTAAGTGGAGAAAGTAAGTCTATTTTCCAGCTTTTATCAACCCACCAAAGCATTTCCCAGAAGAGACACCCCTGGCCTCCATTAGCTCATCTCTAAGCACAATCCTCCAAGCTTATAAATTCTTCTAATGCAGAATCCCTGGGGATGAGGATGAAATACAGCTCTGGCTCTCACACAGTGGGAGGTGTTCAAACCTGCTGCTCACAAAGAACATTGAATCTCAAGTGTTGGGAGAGCAGCTCTGACAATTCTCCATCATAAAATATCCTGAGCTGGAAGGGACCCACAAGGAGCATCCAGTTCAACTCCTACTCTGCACAGGATGCCCCAAAATTCCACCCTGGGCCTGAGAGAATTGGTCAAACAGTCCTGGAGGTCTGTCAGGCTTGGGGCTGTGACCACTGCCCTGGGGAGATGTCCCAGTGCCCAATACCTTCTGGAAGATGAACCTTCTCCTGAT
>NW_008658057.1:918-3618 GCF_000695815.1 Acanthisitta chloris | reverse complement strand
ACCTCGTCAGAGAGGTGGTTGCAGCGGTCGATGAGCTGTGAGCGCAGGGGGTGGGGGGTGTCCCCTGGGGTCTCGGGGTGCCTGTGTGGCCCCAGCAGGAAGAGGACGAGGCAGTGGAGCAGGGCAGGAGCTCGGATCTGTCTCACTGTCACTGTCAGCAGGGCTGTGGCGCTGAGCACAGCGAGCTCTGACCTGCTGGGATGGGGTGGGATGCTGCAAGGGGTGTCTGAGAAAAAAGGAGGTGCAGGGAAGGGCAACCCCACCCTCCCAGCCCCAAAGGGGTCCTGAATAATGAAACATTCCCTTGCTGCTGCCCTGAGCCTCAGCACTCACATCTGCAGGAGCTGCGGCTGCAGGATGCCCTGGAAAAACTTCTCCTCCACAGCCTTGGTGATGGCATCAGCCACAAGCTGCAGGTGAAGAAGAAGGCTGAGCATGGTGTGGAAAGGGGTTGCCCATGCCCTGCAGAACCTCCAGGGTGCTCCTTACCGGGTGGGCACCCATCACCAGCTCATCGAGATAGTCCAGCCAGCCCAGGAAGGCAGCCAAGCTCTCCTTCCCTGGGAAAACACCCTCACTGGCAGCATCCCCCTGCGACCTGCACGGGGCAGAGGAGGTGAGGTTGTGACAAAGCCTCGGTGGCACCTTGTGGCCCCTGCCCAGTGCCCCCCTGACCTCCAGCTGGCCCTGTCCATGGCGAGGATGTCAGCAGGGTCGGTGCCTGCGGGCACGGCGCTGTAGAGGTCACAGAGGTGCCCTGTCAGCAGCTGGCACAGGGCACTGCTCCGCACCAGGCAGGCAGCAGCAGCCTCCTGGGCCAGCCCTGTGAGCAGCAGCAGGTTCTCCTGAGCCTTCAGTGCAACTCGGCTCTTCTGTGAGGAGGAAGAGGAGGAGGAGAGAGGGGTTGTCACACGCCTGGCAGCGCCTGCTGTCCCCTCCTGCCACCTCTTTGCCCATACCTTGCTCCTGCACAGCCCCACCAAGGAGGTGACCAGGTTGCTGTCCTTCCGTGGTGGGGAGGAGCTGGCAGTGGTGCCTGGGGAATGCTCCACACCCTCTTCCCCAGGGCTGTCTGGCAGCTCCTGGGCTCTCCCTCTATCCCGGATGCTCTTTTTTCCCTGGAGAGGAAGAGGAGCAGCAAAGCATCAGAGCCACCACCTTCCTCCTCCTCACCCCGAGGAGCTTTGCAGTGGGGATGGAGCTCAATTAAACAAGCCAAACCCCATCAGGAACCCCAAATTGTCCCACCTGAACTGAGGGCTGCTCACCTCCAGGATATATGGCAACAGGCTTGGATCCTGCTGGATCTTGGTGCAGAGCACAGCAGCAAACTGCACCTCCTCCTTCTCTGTACTGGAGCCCAGGTGGTCACTGCTGAGCTGGAGCAGCTTCTGGGGATGCAGGGAGAGGGATGAGGAGATGCTGAGGGCTCTCCCATCCCATCCCCGTGGGCATTGCTTCCCAGAGGTGCTTGGCAGGGATACAGAAAGCCAAAGGACACAGGTGGGAGCTCACCTGCACTGGTCTGTGGACGTTGAGGTAGTGCAGGAGTGGGTGCTGTACCTGCCCCAGCACTCGGCTGAAGAAGAGGAGAACCTGCTGCCTCATCCCAGGAGGATACTGGGAAGGAGATGGGGAGAGGCATCAGACCAGTTACCTGATCTCCCTGTCATTGCCCCAGATCACCTGCTGGTTGGGGTTAGTTTGCAGGGATTTTTCCCCCCCCAAAAATGATGCTAAGAGACCCACAGAGACCCTTCAGCTCCTCCTACTCACCCTGGGCTCCTCCTCCTTTAACAGCTGGGGACTGAACTCAGCTGAGTCCAGTTCTCCAAGTTCTTGCACAGAAAACCCCAGGGGGATTATTTCCCTTTTCCCAGCAATGGGGAGTTAAACCCCAGCACCCTAAATCCTCATGGCTATGGAAAGGCCACAGCACATTTCCACAGCCTCATTAGTATTATCAGCAACAAAGGCACAACAGAACTGTTATATTTTTTATACTTGGCCAATATTTCCTTTTCCAAACCCACCTTGTCCCACCAAGCCAAGCAGTGATGTGCCAGATATGTAAAAGAAACCTTCCCATGCACTCAGGGATGTGATGGGTGCAAGAGCCATTCAGAGGAGCCCCAGAAAAGATCCCAGTGGGAATCTTACATTAAATAATCCAAGACTCTCCAAAAAAACCCCAAATTTCCCCTCAAAAAGCCAAGCCCCCCAACCATCTCACACTTCACAAACTCCCAATCCCAGTAAAAAAGCTCCAAAATTAAGTTTACTGAGTGGCACCACACAAAGCAGCTGGAAAAAGCTGTGGGTGCTCCAGCTCTGGATTGGTTCCTTCCCCCTGGAGTGGTTTTCCCAGTGCCAGGACACCCACCTCTGCCTTTCCCAGTGTGCCCAGTGTCTCCAGGAGCTTGTGCTGGAGGAGGTACTCGAGGCATGGCCCTGTCTCCCCCGCTGGGTGCTGCTTTTCCTCGTACACCAGGATATCCAACATCTGCTTGAGGCGCCAGGGAATGTCTGTCTGCCTGGCTGGGATGCTCTCGTCTGGGAATACAGGGATTGGGGAGCTGCAGCCTGTGTCCCTAGGGCACAGCAGTGGGATGGGAGCAATGCCCAGGTGGATGCCAGGTGAGAATTTCTCTCCTCTTGTGCAGAATCCTGCTCCTTCAGCCCAGAATCCCACTCCTCTCG
>NW_008658057.1:0-203 GCF_000695815.1 Acanthisitta chloris | reverse complement strand
GGGGAATGTGCCCCAGTCTGTTCCCAGCAGTGTCCACCCCCTCCCAAACCCGCCGGGATGACCCCCACGTCGGGGCTAGGCAGGGCAGAGCATCCCGCAGGGATGAATCCTTCCAGGGTTTGGGAAAAGTTGTCCAGTGCTATAGGTCTGCGTGCCGGGTCAGCCGCGGAGCACTGGGGTCCCATCCCGGGGAACTGGGATCT
>NW_008658056.1:0-447 GCF_000695815.1 Acanthisitta chloris | reverse complement strand
ATCAACAGTACTCAGTGTAGCTCTGCTCTCAAAGGCAGCATTTGTCAGGCTACTTTTGGGCTGTAGTGGCAGCTTTTGCAGCATGGCAGTTGATTTCAGCAGACATCAGTGCAAGCATTGATGGTGGATAGGGCTGTGCCCCTCTGCTCACTGCTGTGGGTATGGGCAGGGCAAAGTCAGCATGGTAGGAGCATAAGCTTTACGTTAAATGCATGATTAAATTCTACCTGGGGTAAGGCTGCTTTTTATAACTTGGCCTTGTGATTAGGAAGGGGAAGAACTGCCATGGCCACGTGTGCTGGGACAAACCCATTCCTGGTATGGAGATGTTGGCAAGGAGAGCTCAGCACTATTTGCTGCCGAGGAGAATTCAGGGATGGCTTTTGGACTCATGCTTAAATCTGAGTCTGACTAAATCCCACTGAATTTAATTCTAATTTGTTTGGA
>NW_008658055.1:71843-72407 GCF_000695815.1 Acanthisitta chloris | reverse complement strand
AGTGAGCTGCAGCGGGGTCGGGACGGCTGCAGGAGTTGCTGGCGTTGAGCTCTGCCCGCGCTGTGGGGACGGGGAAGGTGCCGGGTGACTCCCAGCAAGAAACAGGCGATTGTTTTCGAGTCCTCGTTCCGGGTGTCATGATGTTCTTGGAGCCCCAGCCCCGTAAATCATGTGATTTCCATGACGGGGGTTTCTTTCTGTCTGGCTTAGATGTGAGATTTGAGCATTTAGAAAAGGAGCCTATTGAGTTAACTACAATTTGTGTCTTGTGTTAAGCTGCTTGAAACTATTTTGTTTGGTTACTTCCAGCAATCTTGTTTTTAAATTTTAGTTTGCTTTTTTTCTTTCAAAGAAAACACCCGAGTGCCCGGTGGCTCGACTCTGTCATGTTTACTTTTTCTTTCAAAGAAAACACCCGAGTGTCCAGTGGCTTGACTCTGTCATGTTTATATACCCATTCGGTAGAATCTGTGCAATAGAAATTATTAGAACTGGTCTCTAGTCATGAACAGTGAGATTAAAAGTGCCTGAATCACAGGTGATTCACAGTGCAAACGTTGTTTT